>NW_013666600.1:99988-107611 GCF_000517525.1 Limulus polyphemus | reverse complement strand
TTACTACTAACTATAACCTAACTAAGTTAAGTAATTTAGTTTAGTTATTAATAACTAGTAAGTAACGAATTTATTTAGTTACTACTTACTTAATTAAGTTAATATAGTGTGTGTGTGTGTGTGTGTGTGTGTGTGTGTGTGTGTGTGTGTGTGTGTGTGTGTGTGTGTGTATATATATGACATAAACCACAACACAGGCTTGTAACTAATAATTTTATTTATGAACTTTACAATTTTAACCATTTAAGAATGATTTTTGTTTGCTACATGTGCCAAAAGGTTATATTACCCAGCTGATTGAAATGTACATTGAACAAATTAATAAAAAATTGACACTTAGTTAAGTGATGTCAGTTTGCCTCAATTTTAGCTCATTGAATATTTTGTCACAAAAAACTATGCAATAGTAACTGTCATGCTTCTTATGTAAGCAAATTTAGTTTCTGTATAATCTACAAATCGTGCTGTGAAATAATAAGACTTTTCCAGAAAACTTAGTGCAAAGCTTGACACATCAAATTTTTACCTCTGACAAATGGCAATGTGTGAGATAACCATTCTGAAAATGGAAAAGCTTTGATATCAAACACAATTCTACATTGTGTACTAGCTTGTGAAATAAGAATTCACTAATGATTTGTTCTTTCAACAACAAATCAAAGTTTATAAATAAGTGAGAGAAACAACAAGATCTAACAGCTGCCAAACTTCAATGTAGAACATAAATGTATAGAGTAAAATATTTGGTTGAAGTGGAAGTACTAAAATGAGCAGAATTGTTTTAATGATTGCACAGAGAAATGAGAAAATCAATGCACTTGATCAGGTATGAGCACTTTAAAAATAGCAAAAATCTGACAAGATTTCTTAGTTATGTCATAAAACTCATGAACACTACAACATTAAAACTTGTTACTTCCTTTTATACTAATTTGGGAAACATTTGTTTTACTATATAATTAAAAAGTCCAGGTTTCATCTGCATCAAAGGTTTACTTTGTGTGGTTTTTCAAGACTAATCATACGTCTAACATAATCTTCTTCATTAATTTCTATTTAAATGCCAATTACTATTAAATAGGAATATGTATAAAACCCTGGGCTTGATATCTTAGCTGTAACTTTTAGATAGGTCTACAGCTTAAGTGGTTGGTGTTGGTTCATTCATTCAGCAAAAGCAACTGTCATGAAGACAACTGCAAGGGAATGAATATGTGACTTCCTTAAACTTCACAACACAACCATATCGGTTTTATTCCTTCCTCTGTATCACATTTAACTTTCATTCTGTGTATTCCCACCAGTCTTTTTCGTAACCTTCATGAACATGTCCTAGAAGTACTTTCCTTCTCATTTCACAATACCTACATGAAGAAACACAAGCAAGAGTCACTTATAGCTAGAAGTAATACTTTTACACAAATTTTATGTAAGTATGGGTGACCAGAAGCCCCAGTTTTTCCAGGACAGTCCCGTTTCTTGATAGTTTGTTCCAGTGTCCTGAAAACTTTTCTTGGAATACACAAAATATCCCAGTTTTATGATAATGACATCAAACTGTCAGTCACATTGAATCAGAAAGTAACAGGCCTACTTGACTTACTCACTGTTGTAACACATACTCTCCTGCCACAAAACCTTTTCAAAAGTTCTATTTGTGTGTGGTGAGAAACCCAGTTCTGTGCAGGTTTTTTAGTTATTAGTACTGTAGTAGACCTATAACACTTGATGAATGTATGGTGGATGATTAGCCATCAGGGGTTATTCTCTAAGATATGTTTATTACTGAAAATATTTAACCTATCATAGTGTCATTATGCCAAAAAAGAAAGCATGTTTTTTCCAGATACTTTGAAAGTAGACTTCCCTTTTTTAAAGGCAAGTGAGTTGGATAACAAAACTGAGTGCATTATTTGTAAAAGCTGTTTTTTCAATAGCATATGGTGGCAGATCACACATTACAGAGCACACTGTCAAGAAAAACACAAGGACAATTTTGAAATTAGAAGCAAGGATTGGGCTGTCCTGGTTTTTTGGTTTAGAAATCTAGTCACCCTATGCAAGTCCTATTTTAACTTTCATTTCTTCTCAAGCCGTTTATCCATTTTTGTTAGTTATATAATTTTATGGTTCTTTTCATTTTCACCTCACAGAAAACTAAATATAATCTGATTGATAAACATTTAAAACCACAAAATATTCTTCAAGCTATACCAGCAAATTACCCTGAGAAGAATTATTGAAAAATACCAACAATACTACATATTTTAAAACAGATTTTGATTTATGTTAAAACATTATTCTTTGTTGTATAAAACCTAACACTTAAATTGAAGAATTACTCTCAAAACACAAAAATACAAGATACAGTTATTATGCATTACAAACTAACAGAACATTATTACATGCACAATTATACCCCTACCTGTATTTATCTTGAACTTTCTGTTTAATGTCTAATAAATTGTCTTGAGTAATATCACGTTCTAAGTACTCTGAAAGTTTTTCTGTGGCACTTTCTAAGTCCCGTTGGTTGTCCTAATTCCAATAAAAATCAAAACCTTCATGTACACAGCTGCTATGAACATGAATACATGTTAACTCAATATGAATACAAAACAGAATTTACTTTCTTTACACTACATCTGAGATTAAAAACCAATTACATGTGAAACAAATTTCTAATAATCCAGATTATTAAGATTAATGAAACTAATTCTTCAATTATACTTGTTACTTTTAGTGATTTGTATGTATAATAAAAAAATTAACTGTTACTTGCTAGTTCATTTTACAAAATCTATTCATAAAAATTAATTTACAGCAATGGAAAATTGAGTTTTACACCATTTATTGTGATAGTTTTAAATCTTGGAAATTATTCAATTAAGTGGTGATCTGGTTTTAAAGAACAAGAAGAAGCTACTCTGTTTTCAATAAATAATTTAAAGTTGTCAGTGAGCAATCCTTTTTTTTTGTGTTCACTGGACAAACTTATGAAAATAATGAAATTGCAAAATTTAAACCATTATTGATCTGAGATATATTACATAAGTACTTTTCATTTTCAAACATAGAGCTTGTGTTCAATAATTGTTGTAGTATTTAACCCTTAAATCATGAGGCAATCATATAGAAATCGTCATGTTTTGGTGGTAACTTTGGACAAGAGGAAATTTGCTAGATTTCTCACATAAAACTTTGCATAAGTTGAGGGTTTATTCTCTTACTTCTAAAAACAAAATCTCAAAATGTTGTTTTGATGGTGATGAAAATTTTTCCCAAAGTAAGGCTACTTTTGCAGTGTAAGAATGATTTTAACATCTTCATGACATCTAGAAACCTCTGTGTATTTAGTAGAAACCCCAATAAATGTTATTGAACAACTTGTTTTGACAATTGGTGGTTGAGGTTTGATTAATTCTATCCAACTCTATCAATCACTACCCAGTCTAAGACAATGAAAGAAAAATGAGGTTCTTTCTATTCCTTCCACTTTGCAATTTCTTGTCTTTCTTTGATGTTATTTTAACATTTTTGGCCAAACTCCTTCTGATTGCTTGAACTTCAACAGGAACCACCATTGTTACTGCATCCACAACATTGATGCAAACAATACATTTTTCAATGACACACTTACAGCTGAGACTAGGGTAAATATGACTTTCAGACATTCTTCCAGTGTACACTAACTAATTTAGCACTGAAAACAAGTCTTCTAGTTCTTCTAGTAGGTAAGTCACTTAGCAAAAGACAATGGACATTCACCAAAAATCTTGAATCAAATATAGAAAGGGACTAATTTTCAAATGAAAATTTATTTGCAAGAGGTAAAGCAATGGCCATAAAAGTGTATTGTTCAAAAGCTCTAATACCAAATTACTATGAATGGCAATTTTATTACATTTTATAACTTGCCACTAAGGTCAATAGGGATTTTCGTATGTTAATAAATTCACTGTTGAACAATAATATAATTCTTTCTGATTTTTTGTGGCCCTTAACATTATTCACATTAGCATTTTTATGCATTTATAGTTATATTAAATTTATACTTACTGGAATAGATTCTCGCTTTATAGTTTTATGCTCAAATATTGCATCAAAAAATCAGTACTTTAATGAATCAGATCAGTAATTTGGATAGAGGTTTATAAATATTTTGTTAACACATTCATGACATAGTGCACCACCGGTGGTACATACGCATGTTTTCTGTTGGACGACGTGAGCCACCAGTGGTATACAGCACCCATGAGATATAACTGTACCTCATATTTTTAAAGTCCTATATGAAGCATTTATTTTATACAGATGGCTATAATAAAGCCTTCCATCATGTACCACTGGTGGAGCACGAATGCCATGTTGAAAGGACAACTGGAACAAAACAAACTTACATGATTAAATCACTTTTTATTTTAAAATTACATCTAGATATTGGCATTAAATTTATCATTATGTGTAAATGGAGCAAAAAAAAACACTTAATTGAGACATCTTTCATAAAAAAGAAAACAGTTATGAAGACTGTAATATAATATGGATAGAACTATTATCATCTACATCAGGGATTATTTTATCTGATGTTCCTTTTTTACTCCCATAAAATTATGAAATATTCATAATTATTCTAAAAAAATGGCAAGATTAGGCTAAAAAAAAAGAAAAATATTAGATAATATGATCATTCGATTATTATTACTTAAATCATAGGGTGCACCACCAGTGGAACATGACAACCAAAGCTTAAATGGGTAAAGACAGGATGTCATGTACCACCAGTGGTGCACTCAAGAAAAAGTTCCCAATGCAGACAGTCTGTCATAAAACATAACATAAAGCCATAAAATTAATTGTATCTAAGGCAGAGTTCACAAAAAGGCCTTATGTTCCTATTGCATAATTAGAGAAATCACTTAGCTGTCCCTAATTTTGATCTGATAGCCTAGAGATAAGTTCTCTAGTTAACAATACCAACCATCAACTTGTGAACTACTGTTCTCTAACTGGGTGAGATACTATCACTCTCATAAAAAGTGCACCCATGCCCACCATAATGCAAACAAACTTCTGTAGCAAGGGGATGTGAACCATAGATCCTCAGGTAAACAGCACAAGCATGTAAACAACCAGGCCATGCCTGGCTAAGTTCCATATTCCATAAGAGTATAATGTGACTCAGTAGCTGTATGGTTATGGAAACACAATGACCTTCGAAATCTTGTAATACAGGGTTTGAGTGAGAAGCATATCAAGTTATTAAGATCTTGATCTGAATATATCCATAAAGTTTAAGATGACCACATGAGTGAAAAAAACACTATTCAAAAACTATAATTATGAATGCAGATCATAATAAATAACTAATACTAAAATCAGCAAAAGCTTCCAAGTAATATAATTTTGTTCAAAAAAGCCTGCTTCTAAATCAGAATTGAATTGTTTAAAATATATATATCTTAAAAATACTTCAATAATTTGTGACACTGCTAAAAGATGTATGACAAAAAACATTAGGATAAAAACCAGTGTATGCGAAAATTAAAAATGTTTTGTAGAAAGTTAAAACTGATTAAAAACTGCACAGTCTTAAACTGCTAAAATACATGGTTTTACAATATATAATAAATTTAAATGCAAAAGGAATTACCTCAAATATAACAGATTGGTTATTTTTCCTCAGGTAATAGGCAAAGACATATGTGTACATTAGAGTCTGACGACACTGACACAAGACATCTACAGCCTTTTTTAAAAACTGTACTTCAATCCATGACATATTATGTTGTTGCATTTCTTCCATTTTCTCTTTTACTGAAGCATACAACTGGAAAAAATGAAAAACTTTAACTCAGTAAAATTTTTTATTAATTCCTGCTGTACTTTAAATCAAATTATATTTTCCATAAAGTAAATACCAAAATATATTAATTACACAACATTATCTAAGATACCTCAAACAAAATAATATTTCATTGAACATCATTACTAAATTTGAATAATATTAAAACTGTATTACTTGTTATGAAATATTTAGAGGGTGAAATGGCAAACTCTCATATTTATTATACATTTTTATGAACAAAAACAAATTTCTCAAAAAACTGCTAATTTAATATTTCTACATATATGTTACTTCACACAGTCTTGCAGGAAATAAGGCATTGGAAATCAAGAACAGGACAGAGAAGACAACCCAGATCGAAGTGGGAACAGAAATGGAAAATAGAAGGAAGGAAGGGAAAACTTGTGGATGTGACTTCATATTTCAGAGTCGCCAACATCCCTGGAAAAAAACTGCGATCCAGATACAGAAGAAACAGAGGTATGGTGGTGCAGGATACGTGAAATGTCAAGGGTGAAAAAAACATCCAACCTATGAAGTCCACAAGGAAAAAAGGAGCAAAAAAAACAGGATGTCCAGGACAAGTGGTATACTAAACAGGTAACAAAGGGTTGAAAAGGAGGTTGGGTAATGGCCTGGAGAACTACTTGAGTGTCCCAAACAGGAACGGATGTACGACAAAGGAGATGAAAGGAATGAAATAAGATGGAAAGGACACAAGAGGAAAACACTCTACGGTAAAGAGAAAAATGGAAGGTATTAGATAAGGCTGCATGATAACCAGCAATGGTAGCCACAGAAGAACCATTGTGAAACAGACAAGTAAAATTATCAAAGACACAAGTCACACACGTACAGGAAGGGAGGTAACCATGGTGTAGACGCTAATGTTGAAAAATGCACCATTTACTCTGATACACCAGAAAGGATGAGGATGGACTGAATGGGAAAGTAGAGATGCTACACATGTGAAGAGTCCAGATAAATGCCATGCATGAAGTTAGAGTGTGGTAATGATGGGATGACACAAACAACCGAGGTTGTCAAAACAGAGAGCAAGAAAAAGAAAGTTGTAATAGAGGAGAAAACTGAAATGGTATATGGACAGGAAACAAAGGTTGAGCAGGCCAGAAAGGTATAATTAGAAGGACTAGACATGGAAAAGTATGGAGAACAAGTAAAACTTAGAGGAAGGAGAAGGAAAGTAGGACAGGCATAAAAATAGAGGATGAACCAATCCTGACTGAATGCATCTACTGTCTATGCCAAAGGGTGTGGAATCATAGACTCAAAAAGAGTTGGCTTGGAATTGAGGTGGGTGGCTAATGCATCCAAAAGTGGAGTAACCCAATGAGCACATGACCATGGAAATATCTGAGGAACAAGGGACCAATCATAGGGAAAATCTTGTCAGGGAAAAACAATGAAGCTGCAATAAGATTCGGAACACACAGACCATGACACCCTACTAGATGTGCAAGATGCGAATAGGCCCACAATAGGAGTTTGAACATTCAAAGACAAAGCAAACATGTATGGGTGCCCTATTACTGATTGATAAAAGACATAGCAGTCGAAATGGATCATGACCCATTTGTCTCGTACAAAATGTCAGAAGTGATCCAAGGTCAAGAAGCTGCTAAACATTGATGTATAGAGCCAGTTTGACCACAGACTCATGATTCCCAGGGAATGTAGAATTATTCCCCAACCTGATAGACAGGTGTCTGTAAAATGAAGCAACTTAGGATGGGGAGACCAGAGATGGAAAGTGT
>NW_013666600.1:95339-98988 GCF_000517525.1 Limulus polyphemus | reverse complement strand
GCGGAATACCCACCATGGTGTTGATCCTATTTCAGCCATTAGGCCAAATAGATATGTAGTGAGGGGAGTAGAACTCAGTCCAGGAGATTCTGAACAAGATTCCATTTATCATGCAATACCCACTAAAAGGTCTGCAAATGAGCATGATCCTATGGGATGAGGACTTCCATGAAAACCCAAATCCCCAAAAGAGAAAGAATCTCTCAAGCAGTAGAAGAAGAAGAAGAGGATTAAGAGTTGAGAACTAACCTCTCCAATCTCAACTGAAGAGGAGAAGGCTGGCCTGACTGAGATAGGAGTTGAAGAACCCTCTCAAATGAATAATATAGCATCCTTGAGAAGAATAGTCTGAAATATTTCAGAGATGCTGGTAACAAAACTGAATCTCAAGAAGGGAAAGGAATGTGAAATGAGGATAAGGGAGGTGGAGTGATGAAACAAATATAAAGTCCTTCAGATAACCCTTGAAGTGTTTAAGAAGCCAAGGTGAAATCCAACCACAGGTATATAAACCAAGCCAAATGTCCTCGAAACTCACCAAAACCTAGTATAGTTACCAGTATCATTGGCAGCAGGGTACTTAGAGATGAGTAAGTATTGATGAGCCGTCGAAGAGCAAGAGAAGGGGACAGGAAAAGAAATAGAAAGGGGGGAGAGAAAACAGGAACAAGAGTAGGTAAAGGCTGTGAAATACAAGAGAGCAAGGAGGAAAGGGAGAAGTGCTGATAAGCAGCCCTCACCCTGGACTTCAATAAGTCAGAAAAATCTCCAAAAACCACTCAGCAAAATAGAAGGACCTAAATAAAAGTGCATGCCGAGGATGTAGGAAAAGATCTAAGAAAAACAAGCACACCAACATGGATGGTTGGTTGTTTGGTGCTTTACGGCGCAAAGCAATGAGTCTATCAGTGCCAAATAACCAGTAAAAACAGTGAAAGTAAATTAGAATAAAATGTAAAAATACAACAAGTTAAAACCAAAATATGTCGATAAAAGATTTATATACAATTAAAAAGACCTGTAGTGCATAAAAAAATTAAAAATACAATCTAGTCGGACAGTGTCACCATTACCAATGACACTGTCCAACGTCAGGGGTAAACTCTTAAAAAAAATGCGTGTCTAAAATGGTGCCACCACTCACGGTCGTAGCAATGGCACGACAGTAAAATGTGGGCTATTGTGACTTAAGTGTCACAATGGTGGGTCAATACAGAAGCAAGATGGCCAAAGGCCAGCAGAAGGTTTGATCTGGAAAAGCTTGTTATGACGTTGCTCACTCCAAGTCGACTGCCAACTGGCACGAAGCCGCGCCTTGAAGACAGGACCGTAGTCCATGTACAGGACAGGCACGGCCGTGACGGCACCAGAGCAGGCGGACTTAGCTACAGTGTCAGCAAGCTCGTTCCCGTGAATACCGATGTGGCCAGGTATCCAGAAAAACTGGATGGAAGCAGAAGATAGAGAAAATTGGGCCAGTCGTTGTTGAATATCGATGAGAACAGGGTGAGAACTAACGTTAAGTGATTCCAGGGCCAGTAGAGAGCTCAGAGAATCAGTGTAAATAGTTCAATTACTGTACTGCATAGCTTCCACAAGATCCAGGGCAAGAGAAATAGCATACAACTCAGCAGTGAACATAGAAACTGTAGAGGGATACTGTGAGCAACTACCGAGCCACAGCACACCATGGCAGAACCTACAGAGTCACCCAATATTTCGAACCATCCATGTAAACAGGAAGAGAAGAATGGCTGAAAAGATATTCAGCAAAAAGAAGATGGTACTTCCAATCGGAAGTATCCGTCTTCCTCGGATGACTTAGGGAAATGTCACAGAAAGGGATGGTAATAAGCCATGTTAGAATGGGCTGATCATTGGGAACAGCAATGTCATCCAATGCCAGGCCCAATTCAGCCAGTTGTGCCCGGATACGAAGGAAAAAGGGGAGGAATAGCAGACCATCTGTTCTGAAAGAGCATTGCCCACCGAGGAAGAAAGACACAATCCCAGGTGTGATGCTGTGGTAAGGATCGAAGCTTGGTAGCAGATTGTAAAGAAAGTTTCAAACGACGGAGGTGAAGAGGAGGTTCGTGGGACTCAGTGTACAAACTCTGGACTGGAGAAGTGAGAAAAGCCCTGGTGCAGTGAAGCCCCGGATGGTGAATGGGGTCCAGAATCTTCAAGGCCGAGGTCCTGGCAGAACCATAGACCAAAGACCCATAGTCCAATTTGGATCGAATCAGGGCACGATAGATCCTGAGCATAGAACATCGAACCGCTCCCCAAGAGCTGGAAGAGAGGACACAGAGGATGTTCATAGCCCTTGCACACTTGACACATAGGTGCTTGATGTGTGGAATGAAGCTAAGCTTACGTTCAAAAATAAGCCCCATGAACTTTGCCTCAGGGACCACATGAATAACTATATCGCTGAGACGGAGCTCAGGATCAGGGTGGAGACTCCGTTGGTGGAAAAATGCATGCAAACAATTTTAGAAAAAGAAAATTTAAAACCATTTGCAGTGGTTCACGTCAACAACTGATTGAGAGCGGTCTGAAGCTGCCGCTCAATAAACCTCATGTTCGACGACTGACACGAGATGTGGAAGTCCTCGACATAAAGCCCATTTGCAACAGTTGGAGGAAGATTATTTGTAATGGCATTAATTTTAACACTTTTAGAATCTGGTCCCATACAGTTTTGGAACTGGTGGTAGAAGAGATGCTAGCAGTGAACTTAATCCAAGACAAAAGGATCCTTTTGGCTTTGAAGTCGAACCTGCCAAGCATGGGCATGGGCCCGCTGATAAACAATGCGGTTAGAAAGAGAAGGATACCGTCGGAAGGTATCCCTGGCCCGTTTTTGAGCCTTCCGTGCCTCCTGGCAGGCAGGACTCCACCATGGACAAGGATGCTGTGGAAAACATGTCGACGTCTTAGGAATAAAATGAGCAGCTGCCTGGATGATACAGTCAGTCACTGCAACCAGACAATCGAATATTGACAAGAGAGTTCAGAGAGAGAGAGAGAGGTGAAAGATGACCAGTCAGCCTGGTCCAACTTCCACTCTAGCAAATAACCAGGACTCCACCATGGACGAGGATACCGTGGAAAACATGTCGACGTCTTAGGAATAAAATGAGCAGCTGCCTGGATGATACAGTCAATCACTACAACCAGACAATCGTCTATTGACAAGAGAGTTCAGAGAGAGAGAGAGAGAGGTGAAAGATGACCAGTCAGCCTGGTCCAACTTCCACTGTAGCACTCGGGTCAGGTGGCATCGACCTTGGCCAACCTCCCTCATAATGATAGGAAAATTATCACTGCCCCGTGGGTCACTGTCAACCATCCAAGAAAAGCGAGTGAAAAGTGAAGGGAAACAACTTGAGAGATCAATGGCAGTAAAAGACTGACTAGGTGCATGTTCCAGTATTGAAGAGAGAAAGGTTTTGACCCGAGAGCATAGGGTCTATGGAATGACCCCTCCCATCAATATCAGCACCACCCCAGAGGGGTTGTGTCCATTAAAGTGTCCAAGAAGTAAAAAGGGAGATGGCAACTGGTCAACGAGAGCATCAAGGTCTGATTGATCACAAGTCTCCCCAGGAGACATGTAGAGAGAACAAACAGTGATGGTACAACC
>NW_013666600.1:92971-94381 GCF_000517525.1 Limulus polyphemus | reverse complement strand
TCACACAACCTGCATTCTGGTACAAGAAAACTGGCGAAAGGTGACTGTATCGGCAGGTTTCAGAAATGTTCCTGTAAGGAGAGACACACAGGATGATTGGAGTCAATCAAGGCCTTAATGTCATCGAGATTAAAACAAAAACCTCGACAGTTCCACTGTATCAGAGTGGCCATTTTTATGTAGGTTCAAGAGAACACGGTGGAGAACTCTTCGGTTTACGACCATGCCATTTTTCTTTACTAGATGGAGGTCGATCGACCTCCATGGATCCTGCCCTTGATCGAGTGGGCAGATCACTGTCATCAGAGTGAGAATCCAATGACTAAGGACATGATTAAACGATCGTCCTGCATTTAGGAGCCAAAGAAGGACCCGAGCGGACACCAGAGGCTGGTGCCCAAGGAGGTTGACCCAGGCAGTCACTGGAAGGAATAGTGGGGACAGATATTGGAGTATACGTAGACCTATCAACTCTATTATCCATGGAGGGCAGAAGACCCCTCACATGGCATGAAAATGACTCAGTTGGAGGCATGGAAAGGTCAGTCTGCACTCCCACTGTAGCAGTGGAGCGTATTGCAGTGGCATATGTCCAAGATGGAGTAGGAAACAATAGCTTCCGAGCCTCTGGATAAGAAATGTTGTGAACAGTCTTCAAATGCTGTACCTCTTTCTCCTCCACCCACTTAGGGCAAGGTCTAAGGTAAGAGGGATGGGAACTGCTACAATTAACACAGTGAAGGTCCAATTTACATTTGTAGGCATCGTGGTCCTTGCCACCATAACGAGCACACGTCACAGAACCACGACAAGATGACTGAACCGCTGGCACTGAAAACATCGGAGAGGGTTGGGAATATAGAGCCATACCTTACAGTTCAAATAACCCGCCTTAACAGTGTCAGGTGGATGTGGTGATGAAAACGTCAAAATAAGAACTGAGGTCGGCACCATAATCCTATCTTGACGAGTGGAGATCCTTAGAACTGCTGAAACTCCTTGGCTGGAGAAACCAGCAGGGATCTCTGACTCGGGATAGACTTCAAGTCTCTCTCCACAATAACTCCTCATGAGGAATTCGAGGAAGCGTGGGGAGTAATCTCAGTGAGTATATCCCCAATGGCCTTTGAATTCAATAGGAGTTCACTGTGCTTAGCTGTGGATGTTTCAACCAAGATGTCTCCAGGACGGAGCTTCTTAACTGACTCTGGAGAGCGAGCAAGCCCCTCTAAACCCATTGAATAAAAAAGGGAGACATTTGCCCTAAAGATTTATCGGACAGTGAATGCAAGATCAGGAAGCAAGGTACAGGTGTACTTTGTGATGGAGACTGCTGTTCAGTCTTCTAGGCGTGGTTGTTTACCGATTAGCAGAGTTTTAACATTTTTTTAATTTGGATTGGGGGGATCC
>NW_013666600.1:85531-91994 GCF_000517525.1 Limulus polyphemus | reverse complement strand
AGGCACGGAAAGGTCCATCTGCATTCCCACTGTAGCAGTGGAGCGTAGTGCAGTGCATATGTCCGAGATGGAGTAGGGAACAATAGTTTCCAAGCCTCTGTATAGGAAATGTTGTGAACAGTCTTCAAACACTGTACCTCTTTCTCCTCCACCCACTTATGGCAAGACCTAAAGTAAGAGGGGTGGGAACCACTACAATTAACACAGTGCGGGTCCAGTTTACATTCATAGGCGTCGTGGTCCTTGCCACCACAACGAGCACACATCATAGAACCACGACAAGATGTCATTGAATGACCAAACCGCTGGCACTGAAAACATCAGAGAGGGTTGGGAATATAGGGCCGTACCTTACAGTTCAAATAACCTGCCTTAACAGCGGCCAGTGAACGTGGTGATGAAAATGTCAAAATAAGAACTGAGGTCGGCACCATAATACCATCCTGACGAGTGGAGATCCATCGAACAGCTGAAACTCCTTGGCTGGAGAAACCAGCAAGGATCTCTGACTCGGGGATAGACTTCAAGTCCCTCTCAACAATAACTCCTTGTGATGCCCCTTGTAGGACTCCATGGTGGGTGGGGTCAGTGGGCACTGAATCCTTTTTCTTAATTATGAATTCCCCCAATCCAAATGAAAAAACAGTAAAAACTCCGCTTATTGGTAAACAACCACGCCTAGAAGACTCTGCACAGCAGTCTCCACCACAAGGTGGCCCTGTACCTCGCTTTCTGATCTTACATTCACTATCCGATAAATCTTTAGGGCAAATGTCCCCTTTTTTATTCAGAAGGGCTTAGAGGGTCTTGCTGGCTCTCAAAAGTCAGTTAAGAAACTCCGTTCTGGAGACATCTTGGTCGAAACATCCACAGCTAAGCACAAGGAACTCCTCTTGAATTCAAGGGCCATTGGGGATATACCCATTGAGGTTACTCCCCATGCTTCCTTGAATTATGCACTACAATGTCAAACAAGAACACTGCAGCAATGCCAGGGTTTCATGAGCACTATACCCAAACACCAGCATCAGACATGATGTCCACAACACCCATTGAGAATGCCCGACACTGGTACTCAATTGACCCTAGCCTGAGTGGACCAGCCGATTGACCCTGGGGGGGGTCACCCCAAGGCCACCCATCTACAGGAATTCAAGGCCAAAGTGGTGTGTTGCAGTGCCCCAGACACCACTCAACCACCAGGATCCTCTCCTCCCCTTCATGGGTCGCCACGCACGGCAAACACGTGGGTGGTTAATAATGGTTGGAGACGGCTTGAATAGGTAATGAAGACAAACTTTAATATAAGTTTAACATAACAGCAAATGTACAACGTTTCGACAAGGTTTTGTCATCATCAGGTAAGTGGGTGGATGTTTAGATCCCAGAAGAAGTAACTGAAAATACAGAACCTTCCTTGGGAGGTCCCCTCACCATGTACAGGAATCCACGGCGAGGGGCACCAACATGGAATACATGAGGGAGTGACTATCCTCTGACAATCCTTATGGTGAGCAATTGATAGCCACAAATATGAGAGGGATAGAGGAGAGTCAATGCATGTGGTTGGTTAGGAGCAAACAGATTTTGGAAATTTGGGCCTAGGAAATATTTCACAGTGGTATCAGGGACAGATCCCCATAACTGAATCACAAACTCCAAGGTCTGAGTCCATAAATGGAAAATCTGAAAGCTAGTATGCTAATTCTTAAGTATTCAAGGGACAAGGCATGCTGACCCCAGGACATAATAGTGCAATAAACAGGTCCGCGTGTACCCTGACCTCAGAAGAAGGGAAGAAGACAACTATTTAATAGTTTATCTAAGGAAGGAGAGGAATCATTCGACATGGGATATTAGGAAGGCTGAAAATGGTCTGGGAGTATCCACACTACTGTAGAATTGCATGGCAAAGTAAGAATTAGTAAACAGGCTATCCAGAAAAAGGAATATCTGATCTGTGATCAAAGATGCAGCAGGCCACACAATGGCCCCCAACTCACAACATCCTAAAATTCTATACCTCCTCAGCAGAAAGTATGAAATGCAAAGTCTAAGAAACTGCAGTGGCAGTTTTAACAACAGTAGTAGTTGTTGTTGTTGTTGTTGTGAATTGAAATTCGAAAAATAAAATTCAACTGTGAGTGGATAATGATATATCAACCTACAGTATCTAGTTTCACTGTAGAAGCAAATGAAAATTGATAAGAAAACTAAGAAAGTTGTTTAACAAATTAAACTGTTAATGCAAAATACAAAGCAAACAAACGAAATTTTGAAACATCTGCACTCTACTATGCCAAATCGAGAAGTGAAAGATTGGGTTCTACAGTATAGAGGGAGACAGCCGTGACAGAAGAGTGTGTTGTGCTCCTATTGATGAACGGTTGTCGTATAATTATTTGCATACTAAAATGTAGCTGTACCACATTAAAGATATGGGGTAGGTAGGAGTGTCAAAGCTAGTGGCGAGCAGAAAAATTGTGCATATAGAGGGCAGCACTGAATGAGAAAAACTATAATGTAAGATGGTAGGGTATATCAGAAAACTACACTTAACATAACTTACCTTGTGTTCAAACTTTAATGACTGCATATGATTCATATAGCGGTTACAGTAGAAAAGATATCTCTGTAAGGCTGCCCTAGACCGTTCCTGAGCATCTCTTGCTGCCTTAGCTTCTTCCTCATCATAACGGTTACAGTTGTACCTGGTAGAGATAAAAAAATTATAGTTTCAAATTAATTTAGATTTTAACCTTTTCCAGCATTGTGAAATTTGGACCACTTCTGCATATAAAAGCCAGTGAGTGTCACGTCATGCTGGATTTCTCAAAATAAGAGGAGTCATAATAGTCAAAATTCATTTATCCAGATAAAATAGTTCAATTACTGTTTCAGTGATGTGGGTGCAAGGGGGCTGTGAGGGGGGTTAGGGTGCCATGACACTTATAAGTGTAGTGAGTGTTGGTATAATGAGCCTAAAGTAAAGATGTAGTGTGGGATTACCTAGCTTAGAGCCAAGTGCATAAAATTTATCATGAAAGTAAAAATATCAATTCAATTTTAAACTTAAATCATTTGTGAAGTAAGCTATTTTCTGTTATATCACCAACGTTTTAAATAAAAAAAAACATCTTTAATCAATGGAATCTATAAATTAATAAATCAACAAATATTTTCCCAGTTTTATTGTCTATACATTTCATTTTATAATTTCAGTACATAGACTAACAACAATATTGTTATTCTTTTGTTGCTAAGCAGCATGACATAAAAGCCATTGTTAGAACAGTGTTATCAAAATACACTGTTTTTTCTATATATTAGAAGTTGTTAATCTAACTGATTTTTACCCATAATTATTCTATGAATATGCCACAAATTCATTTCATGGATGATGATTTTGATTAGTTCACAAAGGAATTTACTGAATTTGACTGCATGTTTCTGCCCTTTTGTTGGTCAAGCTTGATTCTGCAAAATTTATTTATTTCAGTTAGCTATGAAATGCATGGTTAGCGTATACTATGGGGTGGGGGTGGTAGTACTTGCCCCATCATTTTTGACAGGCTATACACTGTAAACAATAATACCTTGTAAATGTCACTATATCTGAAACACAAACACTTCAAACATAAAACATGGTAACCAAAGTACATTTCTGAAGTTGTATTGGATTTATTAGTAGATTTACAATGTATAATGAAATAAAAATCACTACATGAAATGCCTATATATCATGCTATTATGCAACATGCCCATAGCTATTATTCTGAAATCTGTCATTAAAATGCTTATTAGTAATAACATCATGCCTCATCCAATATGTTGAAAGAAAGTTTGCAATATCTTATATATCATTAAAATCAATAAAAACAGATGGTATTCAAATTACCATATCCTATTTATGAAAGTTACCAAGGTACTCCTTTTTCAAAAACATCCCCCAGCTACTAACCTCATGCCAGAGCAAGGTCTAACATAAGACTCCATACTTTCAAATTACCAGTATGAATTTTGTAAAGTGAAAAGTAATTGCTCAAGTAACTACTTCAAAAAAATAAACAAGTAGAGAAACAGTAAAATAATTATTATCTTTACATATCATACAAAAGTATAAAACCACAATATAATTATACTGTTTTGAAGCATGTAATTAAAGAAGGCTTCTGACATAATAATTAAAAGTCTAGCAATTTGCAACATCTATAAGGAAAAAAGGGGGCTCTTTGGCAAACAGACAATGAATAGAACATTATCCCATCTTTAAGACAGTATATTTATGATTTTGTTAATTTCTAGAAGCACAGAAGTTGCATAACAAAAAACTGCAAACAGTTAAAATTCAAGTTTTCGACACCAACAATTTCAAAAATTCACTGCTTAAAAACAATTTGAGCTGGAAATGAGTGCAATAAATATGTGCAAAGGCCATGGATTTGCAATTTTATATCATATATTGACAAGTTTGATCTAAGAAGATGAACAGAAGATAGGCTCAAGTATTTCTACTTCCCATATCAAAACTACAATTAGGGGTTACAAATTGAAATTAGGTTTAGTAGGTTGGATTTTTCTTATTAAAACAAATATTAACAAAATATACACCAAATTAATTCTAAACCCAAACATTTAAGTTATATTTTGTAGACAATTTAAGGGGAAACATCTGAGAGAATTTTTTTAACTTAATGATGTTAATGCGGTCATAAGGAAAACATGATATATCACAGTGGAAAAAGTTAAAGACACGAAAAGATTGTTTTTGCATAACTTTAATCAATAGATCAAAAATAAAAATAGTATATATCTAAGGTTAATATGATCCTTTAAGAAGCTCCTCATGAATAAGTTTAAAAATTTTAAAAGTTTAAAGATAAAAGTTTAAAAATATTATGGGACCACTTCAAATATTTTTCTACAAAATATGAACAAGAAATACAGAAAAAAGTATCATGATTTACAGTACTGTTATACTGAATGAATTAATATACCATTATGGGATTGTTAGATCTTTAAAATTTAATATCCATTTCAACTGTACTTCTGTGGCTCTTTCATGACCATGCCAAAATATTTAGGAAAGAAGCAAAGTAAATGTATATTCTCTTAAGCCTCTCAAGTCAGAGTGCACATCACAGTCTTTTAGACTTAGATTCCAAATTTCATTAAACTACTTGATTATCAATGTATACAAATAAACTTTGCATCAAAACATAGTTAACAAATCAAATTTAAATATGTTTTACATTCTTAGTTTTATAAAGAAATATTTTAAAAACTCCTGAATCTCACCTAGTTTGAGAACCATGACATTTATTCTCTAGGTCTTCTTCGTTTCTAATTTATTTACCAACCCTCTCTGAAGTACAAAATTTAATGTAACTTACTCATTATAATAATACAAATATTACTAAGGCAAAGTCTGATTTTTATAGCCTTCAATGTTATTTGTTTACAGAGACATAAACTAGAAAATCAGACATTTTCCATCCCTACTTGTCACATGTCTCACTTTCACAAATTGCCAATAATTCTCTCTGACTTTTCGTATTATATTATTTACAGCCAATACATAGATGAAGTTTTAATCTATCAAATGATGTATTATATTACGTTGTTTTCAGTATAGAGCATTATCTATTTCTTCTTCAGTTTGAAAGTTTCTCTCAAGGTGTTCAGGTTAAGAAGCTTAAATATTTTAAGGCTCTTATGCCATAGTTAGAAAGTCAATTAAGTTATGATAGTTATAAGACATTGTATGCTTTGTGTGTATTAGTTTTCTGTGTTCTTAGGTGAATTATTTAAGTAAATTAATGGTACCAGTACCATTAGTAAAAAAAAAAAAGTAGGCTTATCTTTCATCTGTAGCCAATAGAAAAAAAACAATAGGGCAAAGATAAGCAATGTATTTCTTGTCTTTCACAAATGTTCTATATTTATTGTTATAAAAGTAAGTAAAATGTAAAAATTATAAACTTGTTAGGTTAGATTATGTAACATAATGGGGAAAAAAAATCTTTATGATGTATCTTTGCAAACAGCTTGTATATTACGTCATTCAATAAGATAAAGAGCAACACATTCACTGAGTGACTTACAACTTGTGTAGCAGGATTATTAGTTAGACACATTTCAAAGGGCAATAAAATAGTAAAATTAAGTATAAACAGATGTATACTGTTATAATTTTTAACTCTCTCAACATGGGGTTGATCAATTTGACCGACTATGTGACCTCTTTGTACTCATTTAAAGTCTTTATAGATTATTACTTTTAACTTTCAATATAGTGTGTATATCTTCACAAAATTTCAGTCTTTCAGTTAACATAAGTCTTTCACATGCAAAAAAAATTCATATTTTTTAGTGAGGTATTTTCAATAACCTAAAATAAAGATTTGTCCATGAATATATTGAGTATTTGTTTTGAATAGTCTGCGTGAAAGTAATTTTCATG
>NW_013666600.1:35968-85410 GCF_000517525.1 Limulus polyphemus | reverse complement strand
CCTCATCTCAAAAATCTCAAATTTCCTTTGTGTAATCCCTAAACCCTTCTAAATATATTTCAAAAGTTTTTTTCCAATAAAACTTTATATTTCATCTGTTATTCTCCCTTATCTAAAAATGGAATCGGTCAATCTGACTGCCCTCGTAACCACCCAAAAAAAAAAAAAAATCTAAATTACCCATTTAGTCTTTCTAGAATGACTTCAAATTGTAACATAAAACTACCTTTGTTTATCCTAAGTAGCTTTAAGCTCGTAACAGTATACATCTATTTATAATAAAAATTCTATTGTTTTAGTGCCCTTTGAACTGTGTCTAACTACTATCTGTACCATTACAAGTTGTAAATCACTCGGGGAATGAGCAGCACATTATGCTATCAAATTACATTATCTACGTGCTGCTTGTGTGTGTGTGCCTCGTGAAACATTTTTATTACATCATTATTATTTATTTTACCTAATCTACTCTTAACTAACTTAAAAAGTTCCCTATTTTTACATTTTAGTTTCTTTTATAATAATAAATAAAGAATAAAGATGAAAGATAAGAAATAAATTACTTACCTAATCTCCGTTTTTCTTGCTGTCGATTATACTTAAGCCTACATATTTTACATTAAGGATAGTAGTGCATTAAATAATTTTTATTTAATTAAATAATGCACTAAATAACATGCAAAAAGCAGGCAATTTCCCCTAACTCTCAAAATTTTTCTGGCTTTCTAACTCCAAGACAAGAGCCATTACAAATTCATCCAAGCTAGTTATTAGCTTTCCCATGGGAATGAAGCTTATGCCCTGAGTGAAATTGATGCATATCTGTTCAAAACACATTATATAACACATCATTTGATAGATGAAAACCTTGACTTTCTACTGGCTATAGATAATATATAATTAAATGTAAAAGAGAACTATTAACAAAGCCTGAAGAAGAGGATGTGACAAGTAGGTCTGGCAGAAGGGGTGCAATTTTCTATTTATAGCTCTGTAACCAAACAAAATAGAAGGTTATAAAAATTATGGTTCATTTGAGCAGTGACAATTCTAAAGAGAGTAATTTATGTTTAATTTTGTACTTTTTGTACTAGGGAATATTCAGGATGTTTTTTAATATTGCCTTGTAGAATTAGGAACTTAGAAACTTATATACAATTAAAATATGGATTATTAGCTATGACACTAAAACTTTCTGTCATGCGTAGAAAAGGATATTCAGGGCAAAAGGATTAAGCTATTTATCAAAAACAAATGTTGGTTCCTGTTACAATCTGAACTCATTTTAGAAATAAAAAAGGGGTAATATACATTTATTTTGTATTTTTTATGGTGGTCACAAGATTGGTCTAATGTACAGAGTCCATATAGAGTATGGTAAAACAGGTAAAATATAAAGTTTTACTGAAACAAAAAACGTTTAATATTTATTTAGGAGGTTTTAGAAGTTACACACAAATGAAATCTTAAAATTTTTTATATGAAGAAAAGTATTTTTAACCTTAACATGAAAATCACTTTGCACTTGAAGCAGTCAACACTCCGATTTCATATATTCATAGACAAATCTTTAGTGAAAATACTTAATTAAAAGATCTGATTTTTTGTTTACAAAAGACTTGTAATGTTTACTGAAAGCTTCCCAAATTTCATTAACATACACAAAATATATCTAAAGTTATAGTATGGAAATTCTAATGGTTACTTTGAGATTACAAGGTTGGTCAAATCAACCAACCCTGCATGGAAAGCATTAATTCAAAATTAACAGTTAAAAGTGAAAAAGATTTAAGGTTTAACATACCAAGATGAGCCATGAGGTTCCCACGGTCCAAGACACACCCAACAGAAATCAGCTTTACAGCTCTGATTTTTACAGACCATGTGGTTACAACCTCCATCTTTTTCTATAGTTACATTGCACTTGGGACATTCCTGAAATTATTGAACTGTTATTCAAGCATTGTGTATACAAAGATTAAATATAAAATAGTTTTATTTAACATGAACAACTTGTTTTCATAGTAATTTGCTTTCGGGAAACTGTACTAGAAGATGGCTAGCATCTATAAGCCACACATGTTGAGCAACTCAGAGAAACTTCAAGGTATTAATTAGAATACTTATACTATTATCATTTTTGCTTAATTAGTTTTAGCTGTCATATTTGTATGAAAATAAATATAAACTTTGATAAAATGTAAAATACTTTATCAACAAAATAGAGGATGATAATAAAATCATGATCAACATCATCATACTATAACTCTGCATGACATGCTGAATATTCATCTAACATTGCATATTAATATCCTAGACATTGCATAAACAAGGTTCCCATATGAGTGCAAAATCATTATGTACAAGTTAACATTTTCCTAAATTGAAAATGTATTTCCAATAACACTTACCTCCACTGACACTTGACTGCCAGGGTTTATTCTTTGTTCATATAAGCATTAGTTTGATTTTTTCTCGCTTGCTCCAGTCTTTTATACCCCACTCAACTGCCCTTTGCTATAATTGTGTTGTGATACTCTTCACCTACGTCAGTGTGTCTATCCTGGTACTGTATTTAAGCAACTCATTAAAATAATTTTATCACTTTTTCAAGACTGATACCATCCCAATCTCTAACACCAGCACTTAGTTAGGAGGAAGGGCAGGAGAGTGTCAGTGGAAGTAAGTATTATTGGAAATACATTTTTTATTTAGGAAAAATGTTAACTTTGAAAACATACTTATCACCACTGCCAGTTGTAGCTAGAATTACACACTGAGAAGGTGGAGAGGCTGGTGAGGGCAATATCAATACATAAAAGCATCTACACAGATCATGGGTGTATCAAGATAAGAGTGGTACCCAAGTGGGGTAACCGCAAGACATCCAGAACAAGAATGCTCTTCACACTGAACTTAGAATAGAATTGTACATGACTGATCATCACTATAGGCTAGCCCCAACCAGATAGCTGAGGTTCTATTACTCAGGATTGGAGTTAAGAGGTCTTGGTCCCTATATCCAACATTGGTGGCTAGGGTAATTGGACTGCAACATTATATATAGATATACTTTTGATTGGATCCCAACCTGTAATCATAGAGTGATGCATTCCAAGCCACCGAAATCATGATGACAAAGTAAGCAACACCAAAGCAGACAAACTTTCTCCTCCAGCTGAAGATGCCTGAAAGGCAACATCCCAGTCTAGGATTGACGGAATCATATATGCTTTACTCAACCAAAGGAATAGAACTCATCCGGCCTGGAATTATGAACATTCATCCTCACTCTCCAACTGAGTGGGTAAGGAGCCTTCCACTTCCCCCAGAATTATGCTCAACCAAGGACCCAGGATGGGTCCACTCTGCATTTGGAATTACAAAGAGATAGTGGACCTCCTTCCATGAACAATATACTGAACCGATATTGATCAAAGAGAAGGGCCATGCACACCCCAACCAGCTAGCCAAGCATCAAATCTGAACTGGTATTATGAGCAGGTTCCCTAAACTTTTAAAAGCAAATCGATCCTGATTTATTCACTCTGATGATCGGCAGGGACGTGCAGGATTCCTTTTAGCTTTACTCATGATAGCCCATGAGTTGAGGTCCAGCATAGTATTGTAATACCACCGGGTAAGCTCCTAGATGGTCTTATGGAACACCTCATTTCTGCAGAGCCTATTACAACCACAAGTAATTAAAGTGAAACAGTGCTTGATAGTGCAGAATTGGTTTGATAAAAGCACACCTGTCTAAGCAACACTCTCCACAGAGTGTGATCTTGTGAAAACAAGGTAAAGGACCCTGAAAGGTAGAAATAAAAATACTCACCCTTCTGTATAATCTAGTAGAAATAGTTAAGATAGCTATAGGGGATAGACAAAAACCCTCAGATGAAAATACTGTCAGATCAGACAAATAATGTGAGATAAAGGTATTGGGGGAGGTCCACATACTAGTCCCCACAGTGACCTCCTGCAGGCAATTTGACCTGGCTGCTAAGAACATAGAAAAGAGAAATCTGATTACATGTGACTCACAGAAGATACGTCGCCTTCAAAGAGAGTGCAGAATAAAGTGTTGTTCAGTATCTCTAAAGGTATAAGAGCAGGCAACAAAACCTTCAAGAATCTCACTGAACACGAACAAGAAACGAAATCTGATTGGACATACAGAGAAAGAGTAAGCAGATGAATTGGAGAAAAGACTGAATCCTTTTCCTGTCTGACAGAGTGTTAGGTAAGAAGAACTGATCTGAGGGCACAGAGAGAATGAGAAAGTGGTCTGTAGAGAACAGACCAGTGATATCCATAAATCAACAGCCATGAAAAATAAACCTGCAGGTAAATGAGATACATGAAATATATGAGTCAGGTCACAAACAGGTGTAGAGAAAGAACACGTAACCTTAATCTACCTGTTAGGTAACTGGAATGGTCATTTGGGACTAATTATCCAAAACGATGTGAAGAATCTGGAGAGTACGGTAGTTGCACTTATCAAATGGTAGTTGAAAAGGCTGCCATAAACAATGGTGATTGTGGAAGATGCAGAAACCTCAATGAGCCAAGTCAAAAAACGAGTTATGGTTGACACCACTGATTGAAAAGAGTTCAACCTCCTCTTAATACAACATTGCTCATATGCATGTCATTACCTTTGAGAAAAGTGATTTTCAGACTAAGCAGAAACTGAGCCAGATACATGTAAACCTTAGAAATTAAACCCCAAGGTCATGTGAAAGGCAGCATAACCTCTATGCTACAAGGTTGAGCTTCTGGGTAGGTGGGTGTACCATATCCAATCATGGCTGCCTCCAACGATAGAGTCTAAAAAGAAGTGGAAGAGTTGAATTACATCAGAAGGGACCTCAGAAGCAGAAACTCGATTGAAGCCACCAATCTGGTGTGATCAACAGGATCTGACAATGGGTTGTAACAAATCATATTTCGTACCCTGGGTGAAGAGAAGATTGAAATCATGGAAATCATCTATTGCCAAGGCCCAAAGATGAGATACTGGAGACCAAATTGCCAGTAGTTGGGTGATCTAATGAGAGGCCAACCCACCAATTTGAGTTGCAAAATGAGAGGCAATTCAGCTAAACCTTGTGATGCAACATATATTCTTTTGGGAGAACCTGTTTGGATTGAAACAATGGACCTGCTACCAAAGGCATCACCTGTGGAACATGACAAGCTAGAAGGGTGATAAGACTAGCCCAGGAAAGGAGTTCCAATATTCAAAAAATAAGGAGCCCTAGACCACATTCCTCCTTGATGAGAAACATAAGACACCACCACAGAACAGTTGGAGTGAAAACTGACAATTTACCCCTTAAGAAGCCCAGACCATGAGACCTTGCCTGTTGAAGAACATGAAGGTCAAAAACATTGTGTATAGACTTTGGAATTCCCAACTGTTGGTATATGTACCCCCCCCCCCATCCCTGAAGAAAGGCATTTGTAAAGATAATGGAAACCTGGACAAAGTGGTAGTAGAGGAACCCAAACTGTAGTAGCATCCTGACTTAACCCCTTGAGATCAAAGTATGATCTCGACTAAGGAAACTGAGAAACCAGGAAGTAGATGTGTACGATTTCTGGTTAGTTAAAGCCCAATAAAATGATCGCTTGTGCTCTCGTCCCAAAGGTTTGAAGTATTTTAGTGATTCCCATAATCCCAGAAGAGAAAGAACCATCTGTGCAATGGGAAAAGGAGAAGTAAGAATGTGGCATCCTATTCTATAGTGTTGAGCAGGATGGGAGACAGCTAAGCCCGACTGAGAGATGAGATGTAAAATAAGAAATACCCAGACTGATGATATAATGAATTGGAGAAAAATAGATAGTCCTGAAAGAAAAGCCTGCCTGGGTTGTATCTGAAAGTAGAATCAGGATGTGATGATCTAACAACTGACGAGTTATTGCCAGCAGTAACCAGCCATCCATGGAATGGTGTGTGCACAGAACGATGGAATGAAGGGAACAAGAAAACTCATACGATACAGCAGAACCCATGCCAAGCCTATGTGAGACCAAAGGAAAAACCCCGGAACTGCAGTCCTGACCCTTGTGCACCACAAATGACAATTATGGGATTTCCCCACTAAGGCAAAGTGCAGGTAGGAGCAGACTACAACCAAGTTGGACATCTACAATCCCAGTAAAAAAATCATCACAGATTGAGGAATAATTAACTTGTGAACTCTGGCAAAGCTAGGCATTGATATAGACAAGGAAGATCGATGACTGGCCACCAATCTCCTGTCTTCATAGGCCCAACAACTAACAGGAATAAAAACTCTGAAGAACTAGCCCAATTCTCTCACTACCCCAGACCAACCAGACTCAGATAACCCAAGAACTAATTTCCAACTCCCATTGTACTGTGGGAGATAGAAATCCTACAGATTGGTTAGATAATAGTGGGGAAGATGTGAACTGAATGATCATTTGTGACCCAAGGACCTGCTGAGCTACTGGACCACTGGTTAAGATCACCACATGTCCAGAAATTC
This sequence comes from Limulus polyphemus, assembly GCF_000517525.1. Classification (NCBI taxonomy): domain Eukaryota; kingdom Metazoa; phylum Arthropoda; class Merostomata; order Xiphosura; family Limulidae; genus Limulus; species Limulus polyphemus. The sequence goes on along the minus strand of NW_013666600.1, from coordinate 78,883 downwards.
TTGGAACTGAGCCCCTACAGCTCCTGAAGGTATACAATAATCACCAATGCTGCTGGCAATCTGACTAAGCAACGGAAAACTCTTCTGAGAGCTGATGTCAGGGATCAATTCTCATGAACAGGGGCGGAACTATGACCCCCCCTGTAGGATCTAATGAATTTCGAGACTCCAACAACCAGCAAGAGGAATGTAGAAGCCGAAAATTGAACCAAAATACATGCTAACAATGGATCCAGCTCATCCTCAAAGAAACTGGTGAGCCTGAGAGTGTAATAAAGTGAAGTTGAATTGTAAGTCTGTAGACTTACTCTGTCCCCATCAGGGGACAAAGACATATACAGGTGAACTATAAATTCTGGTTTAGAGCCCCAACAATCGAGGATCACATATTTATTTGACAATCGGAAAAATACCTCTACCTGGTGGTGGTAGATGAAATCACGAAGTTTCGACAACGTGTCAGATAAGGCCCAACTGTCCCGTCATGTAACTAAGAAGTAAACCTTCTAGCATGAACCACAATTTCCGTGTAAGGAGAAAAAAAAACAAAAAATTTGCTTACAGATCTTTTAGCCATTAATTAAGTTGCAAGCTCAAAAGCAACTGGGTGAAAACCCAAAACATCACACACTCGAAGAAACAACAGAAGAGAAACAAATCAAAAGCAGCTAATCCCAACGTGGCCGCCTTTTTTGTTTTCATAGGTCATTTAAGGACTGGGATAAAGTAAGTTGTTTTGTAAAAGCAAAGCAACTGCTGGCCATCTGCCATGCCCACCCTAAGAAATTGAATTCCGGACCTCAGTGCTGTGAGTCCGTTAACGTACTACTGACCCACAGGGGGACTGAAAAGCCAACAGACTAAAAGAATGCACAGAAAAAGCAAATCTAAAGTGTCTCGAAAATCTCAAAAATTGCCCTCAAATGCAGCCTTAGAGCCCCACCACAGATCCGAATATATGTCTACATTTCACTATGAATAAGATCACTGACTATGTGCGATGCTAAATATCAGAGGTGGGAGAGGAGAGAACCAGTTAGACTCCATGCTGGAAATAATAATCCAGGAATTCATACCATAATTGGCTTGCCAATTGGAGGAAATAAATTTTTTTAAATTATTATTATTATTACAAAATCAACTAGATAACACAATAACATTCAAATTATCTTTGAACAACTGTAATACTGAAAAACCCATTAGTTGTGCTTTGTGAAGAAACAGTGATAAAATTATCTGAATGAGGTGCTTATATACAGTACCTGGATAGAGGGTGCATTGAGTAGGTGGAGAGCATCACAAGACAATTATCGCCAAGGGTAACTGAGTGGGATACAAAAGACTGAAGCAACTGAGAAAAAAATCAGACTAATGCTTAGATGGGCAAAGAAGAAGCCATGGCAGTTGAGTAACAGTTATAAGTATGTTTTGGAATTAAGTGAATGTCGAAGAAAACTAAAAGCTGTTAAGATACATATGAAACCACACTTAAGCTAGTATCTTTTAATAATACCTTTGTATTTGCTGCAATCCAGTTGGATGTCTCACTGTCATCATCACATTTTTTCTGCCATTTTTTGAGGATACTACATCTGACAGGATCATGCCAACTGTCTCCACACTGAAAACTATAACAAGAAACACCAATTCACAGCTAATAATGTTTCTGAATACAAATGAAATCAACTTATATACAAGAAAATACATATATATTTTTTACTAATACCTGTGATACTAGATAAAGAATTTTGTAACTGAAAGAAATTCTTAGCCCTTTGGTTACCAGGTCTTCACACTGCAAGGATGCAACATATCTCTCTTAATATTTCATTCCAAAAAAATAAAACTGGTGAATGAAATTGTTCGAAATTTGACAGAAAAAAAGAGATTAATTTTTATTTTTTTCTACTATTTCTAATAAAAACTTGTTATTTATTGCAGTTATTTGCACTAAGACTTTGAATAGTTCAAGTGCAAGGTGATTTTAATGTGAGTATACATTTTTTTTTAATCTTACAGTTAACAAATTTTATTTGTGTAGCTTCTTGAACCTCCTAAATGAACATCAAAACTTTTTTACAATAAATGTTTATATTTTATTTTTTCATTTTCTCTACCATATCACGAACTGTAGCTATTATCATGAATGTGCAGTGCAATGAAATGTTTTAAATTAAGAAATGGAAATATGTACATACCTTTTAACTCTTCATCAAATAATTTTAAAATATCTTCTTTGGGTCACTTGTGTAATTTTACATCTTTACCTTTTCACTTATAATATATTTTTAATGTTTCATTTTCTTTCCTATCCTTTACCAATTATTATTCATCTCAAAACACATCAACAGGTGCCCACAGGCATTATAACAGTATCATCAGCAGAGATAATTTAGCTTCCGGCAAAATGTTTTTGCTCTCTCTTAGTACTGTAAGCTTTGCAGAGCGAGACAAAGTTTGGGTTACATTAAAAAAAATTATTAAACCTTTCAAACATGAAACTTAAAACATAAATTATACATAATTAACTAAAATATAAAAGCAAAACCTAAATACAATTTTACTGTCTATCTAACTAGTACGTATTTAGGTGAAAAACAACATCAAGTACTACGGAGGACAAAATCAACAAACAATGCTTCAGCTGTTTGACGTACTCGGTAATAAAATGCTGCACACCAGTTTTAAAATTATCAGTAGAAGATTGTAATTTAAAATGAGCTTTTTCTATTGGTTATAAACATGTCCATCAAATACATAGATGTTGCTTGAAATAACATATCTAAGTTAAAAGGTGGGTATGGCTACTGTTAAGGCGTGAGAATATTTATTTCTCTGTGATTTCTGAATTGACCTGTAGGAATTTGAACTAAGAATGGGTAAATAGCACTGTACAAGTAGAATTCAGTCTAGACATAAATGTACACTTTACATGAGTTGTTATTCAAGTAATAGAAACAAAAAGTTAAGGCCTGTGATTGTCTGTGCATCACATGACAACAAAACTGAAGTTTAAGTATTTTAATTTAAAAGTTTCTTTTGAAATAAAGGAATTAAAAATTAAATAAAATTTTTAGTTATAATGTAAGTGATAATTCTAACTTCATTAAAATACATTGATAATAAAGTGATTTAACCCTTTCGCAACAGGTCTTCCTATGGTCAGGAGTCAAAGGGCATGTCATCACATTTGTAGTATTACATTTACAATTTTATTGATCTACTATTTTATGAATGCATGCCAATAAGTTTGGTATCACAATGTAGATTATAATTCAACGTTTAATTTAAAAGTAAATATTAAAACAAAATTCCTAAAAATTAATTTTTGTGTGTCACATGGTATGTTGAATATAACTTTGGTTTAAATTAGATGTTTGAGATGTCCAAATTAATGATATTGACAAGCTATGATAAAAAATAAGAATCTCCTATCTTTTCTGTTTGGTGAGATATCACTACATTAAGTGAATCAAACACAGTGGGCCTCACCCACCTCTTTCATTTTTGGAAACACTTGTTTGCATACACCTACTTCTGTCTATGACATGTGAATAACCAATTGAAAACTTAGAATGTCCCCCACATGGTATTCTCAGCCTCGACAAAGTGGGAAGTTCCCAAGATTACTTCTTTTACCCAAATACAGTTTAATTAGTAAGCCCAATAAATTACAGTGAAATTCTACAATATTAATAGAGTAATTTATAATATTTTGTTTTACATCCTCCATATGTAAAACTTGACAAGGCTTAGCAAATTACGGCAAGTGGGCAAACGAGTACAAAGTTTTTAAGTAGAAAAAAAAATTATTGTTTTCTATATTTTATTATTTACAGTTCTATGCTTTAAGGAAAATAACTGAAATTTAAGAACATACTTGTAAATAGTAATAATATATACATATATATTATAACCTAAATGTGACTGTATTTTACAAAATACTAGTTCACTAGAACAAACTGAAGGCAGGTCCCTTTGTAAAAGCCAGTTTTATACTTTTGGATATGGTAACATGAGTGCGCTTGCACCGAGTCATTGTAGCTTCTGTAATGTTAGTTAGACACGGGTGAAAGGTCAATAAAATAAAAATAATAAATATGTGTATAATGTTATGAGATTAAAGCTAATCAGACTAAACATTTGTGGTTTCTTGTTATAATTTGTAGTAATTTTAGAACAAAAAATGTATAACTTATATCTATTTCCTAATTTTTTTATGGTATTTATGAGGTCAATCAAATCTACCAAACTCGTACAGAGATAAATATTAAAAATAACAGATAAAATATTAGTTTTTTTCTAAAAATAAATATTTGATAATTATTAGGAGGTTATACATATTTTGCACGTGAAATTTGACAATTTTCTGATGCACAAGTATTTTCAATCTTAAAACCAAAATTTCTTTGCATATGAAATAGTCGAAATTCAAAAATAAAAAATACATGAGCAAATCATTACTTAAAAATGCATATTTTATGCACTAAAGCCTTGAATGCTTACTGGTAATCTGCAAAATATCATGAAAATATGCATACTGTATTAAAAGTTACAATATGAAAACTATAACAAGCACAAAATGGTTACAAGGTCAGTCCCTGGGACTGAGCCTGTACTGAGAGTTAATTAAATTTTGAATGTAACTCAGTAAAACCTCGTAACACACACAGAAATGAGTGCACAGTAGTTAACTCTTTCCTTACCGACATTCTTTTCTGTGCATGTGATGAGGTTTTAATGAGTTACCTTCAAAATTTAATTAAACTACTTTGTTATCATAACATATGAATAAACTTGGCATCAAATCATAGCAAATCATAGTTCTTAATTTTATAAAGCAATATTTACAAAAAAATTCTCAATTTTCCCTACTATGAGAATTGTGAAATTTGCTCTATAGGTCTTCATCTTCTCTATTTTATTTACCATCCCTCTGTGAAATACGATATTTAATGTAAATTACTCATTATAATACTCTTACTACTTAGGCAAAGCATAATTATTATAGCCTTCAATTGTATTTGGTTACATAGCCATAAACTAGAAAATCAGAATGGTCTTGCCACGCCCACCAGTCACATCCTATCTCACAAATTGGCAATAGTTCTCGCTGACATTTAATAATATATTATTTATAACCAATAGAAAGCCAAATTATTAGTTCTATCAAATGACATATAATATAATACGTTGTTTTCTACTATATTTCTTGTTTTTCATGTGTATTCTTTATTTATTATTATAAAAGTAACTAAAATATAAAAATTAGAAACTTAGGTGTTAGACAAGGTCAGATTAGGCAAAATAAAAATAAAAAGTTTTCACAAGGTATGCTTGTGAGTAGCCCATATATTATGTAATTTGATAGGGTAATGTGAGCTACACATTTGCCAAGTGATTTAAAACTTGTGTGGTAGGATTATTAGTTAGACATGGTTTCAAGGACAATAAAACAATAAAATTTAAATATAGACTGATGTATACTGTTACAAGTATTAAATTATTGGGGATAAACAAATGTAGTTTCATGTTACTATATGAAATCATTATAGAAAGGAAAAAAAAAGGTAATATAGATTTATTTCATATTTTTATGGTGGTTATGAGGTTGGTAAAATTGAGCAACCTTGAATAGAGTTAGGGAAGCGAAAATAACATAAAATAGATTTTACTGAAAAAAAAAGTTTGGAATTTATTTAGGAAGTTTTAGATGTTACATAAATGAAATTTGACAATTTTCACACGAAGAAAAGTATTTTTAATCTTAACATGATAATCACATTGCACTTGGAGCAGTCAACACTTTGGCTCCATATGTTCATAGAGAAAGTTTTAACAAAAATACTTAATTAATAATTCTTATTTTTAGTTTACAAAAGACTCTTAATGCTTACTGAAAGCTTGCAAAATTTTGTGAAGATACACAAAACAAAGGAGAAGTTATGGTATGGAAATTATAAAGGTCAATTTGTGGTCATGAACTTGGCTGAACCCATCGGGACCATAGCAAGAGTGTCAAAGGGTTAAAGGACCTTCACTAATACATTCATCATATTAAAACAAATATTGAAAAACTGAAGCTGCCTTACTATGTCCCTAACATATTTCAACAACTACCTATATCCAAGGCAAATCATAAATGCAAAAGTCAATTTTATCTATCCAGTAAAACTTTATAACTAAAAGAGTTCAGACTACTTTTTTAACCTGTTTTATGGTTTTAGCTGTGCTTTTATTAAAAGTATTGAAGTCTGATACATATTAGTTATGCTGCTAATGTAAGCAGACAGAGTTAACAAACTACATATAAATGAAGTTAATCAATGGATATATTTTAATTTTGATGCATATCAAACACAATGACTGTCTGAATGACTGCATTAAAAATACCACTAAAACTGGAAAAGCATAAATTAGTTTTATGAACAGTTGTTTCACATACATATAAATAGTGTCTCTAGCCTACTAAGTAGCAAAAACATGTAGAGATTAAAGTTAAAAAAAGAAATTATTTACCAAAAGGTATGTCCACATTTACAGGTAACTGGCTGAGCATCAACAAACTGTACTTTGATAGCATTGTTACAGTCAGGTGTAGGGCACCATCGAAGTAGACGATTACACTATATATGTTGAAAAGTATTTCAAGAAAGGTTCATCAAATGGCACAATAAAAATGTATAAAACACACATTTAGAAAAATCATACTTGCAATAATTTATCTTTTAGTACATAAACATAAGAAACAAGTGTCAAATAAGTACTTTTGTTACTATACTTCAAGTAAACAAATGATCTTTTAATTTACAATTACTGATCTGAAAAAAAAAAGACTGGGACATCACAGTATTCAAGACCTAGTAACTTAGGAATAGCATCCGACCAGTTAAGAATAGTATAAGTGTATAATATTATAAGTGTATAATACAGAATACATTTTTTATATCCTTGATTTTTTTTCTAGTCAACAATGACAAAACCATTAACACTTTTTTAATCTTATGATATTGCATAACTGATTCTCAGATAATTAACCATCATTCCCATTTCACAATATTCTGAATACAACCCATAATACAGAACATTTTAATTAACATCCTATAATGTAAGTGATAAATGACACTGTTTTCAATTATAACAAGAAAATATTAATGTTATTGTCTTGTATACCAAAACAATTTTCTGAATTTCTAACTCAGTCAAAAAAGAAAAGAAAAAAGGCTGTCTAAAGCAACTGTTAACTTACAAACAGTCAATACCAGTGAATCAGTCTGACTTCAATTTTTTTCTACCTTCTAATTCCATTATCCAAAATACTTATTGAACTTTTCTCAAATGTAAAGGAACATTTACCAGAGGAACGATATGTTTTACTGAGAAATCTTGCCCATAAATACTCATTAATATAATTATACCAGTCTGTTTTCTTAATGTCTTGGGAATAAAAAAATCCCAGCTGCCACTTTCATTTTGCATAACTTATAATCATGAAAAGACATCCAACAAATATGAAAGGATGACTGGATAACACCTGTTCACACTACTTGCCTGTCCCAGCCTTTTTCCAGCTGAATAATGGATGATGTCATATTTGAACCTCTGCTTTTCCTTCTAGTTTTGAAATTGATCAGAATTGGGATTCTCATTTACAAAAAGTATATTCTGTATTGGAAACTATTGAGAACATAGCCAAGTATGATACTAATAAAAACAAACTTTGCCCATGGTGAAATGTAACAGCTAAACCCACTTGTTAATAAGTAACAATGTAAAACAAATTAATACCTGTATGCATGCAATGTTCAACTAATGCTTACTTTTACAAACAACAAGACAAGTTAAAATCAAATCAAAGGCTTGGCCAACTAAAACTTTATTTGTATTTGCTTCCATCCCCCATATCACAAATGCTTCCAAAATCTTTTGAGGCAAATTTTAAAAGGTTTGAAAATTTTCATATTCTACTTCATGAAGCCCCTGATGTTTGGATTACTTATTAAATCATATGTTGGTTTATGAGAAGAAATAGGGAAGCTGACAATAACCAAATATTTACCCCTCACCTCAATAAATCAAAATACTGATCTTACAAATTAATTTTTTTTTAACTTAAACCTTAAAAAACCATAAAATATTAATTCCCTATCAATTTTTCATAGTTTGCATATTCTTACCTCAATAAAACTGTTTGTTATTAGATGTTGGTATTTTAATTTAACCTTAGGATCTGTGATAAGATTCCTGAAAGAGATACATAACATTTTTAATTCAATCAAATTATATGCTTTTAAAATAAACACTGAAAATAAATTTACAAGCCACATAAGTAGAGGTGTTCTGACAAGGTGATATTTCCAAGTTATGTAAAGTTAACAGAGTTAAATAATCTGAAACAATATATCCATTTTTTTTTCTCTTTTTAGATAAGGTTTTGACTTTTCCAAATCGGATTTAAATTACAGATAATATTTCTCACTTGATGAAAATTAGAAAGGTATTCAAGGAAATTCAGATAAAACATGACTGCTTTTAATTTTACCTTCTCAGTCTAAGATTCTAGATACATGACTTTAAGATTTGGCTTAACAACTACAAAGTGCAAAATAAGAAACTGCTTTGACAAACACAATGAAGAACAACATGTATTTATATTATTTTCCAGCTCACCTGCAGGAAGTAAATAGCCCAGGTAACCTTTCAGATTTCAAGTAACTGTGCCATAAATAATAATCAAGAAATAGAACAGGACACTTTATGCATTTACAATTGGGTCGATTAAAAGTGGGGATTACAATTGTGTGGGGATTAAAAGGAATTTTGTATAATAATATATATCCAAGAAGCTACTGACAATGGTGTTTAACTTATTAAATTTATGCACCTGAGCAGCTGAAAGAAACTTATGAGAAATTGCATTAATTTCTCAAAGCCATAAAAACATGTCCAATTACAGGCTACGGTGAATGAAAGTAAGAACTTGTGAGTGTTGGGCTTTATGATATAAAACAACAAGGCTATCTATGCTAAACAACTTTTTTTATTTCATGTAAAAACAAAGCAATCAAAGAAAGGTAAAATATGGAAGTTTAAAATAAAATAAATACTTGTTTGTTTGTTTTTTCAAATTAATAATAAGTCTGGACAGTATCACCATCACCATTGGTACTGTTCAAGGTCAATGGGAATCCACAAGTTCAAAATATGTTTAAAATAATGCCACTGCAGGTATTCATATTAATGGCACAAAAGTAAAACAGGGAAAATTGTGACTTGAGTGCAACAAAGGCAACACATTGTCAAATCAGTCCCTCACAATATAAATCTATGTGTGTAATGAAACTGTGGCCAATGCAGAACCTTGTGAACACAACTTCGTCTCTTCACTTCCTATGCAAACTATATAGCCAAACAACAATAGTTAGCTTTATCTGGAAATTCTTGTGGATATGTTGCTCATCACAAATCAACTACAAACTGATATAAAGCTTTGCCAACATGACTGGCTTGAAGTCCACAAAATAGACAGACAAGGCTGTGATATCACTAGAACAGACAGATTTGCTGTAGTGTCAGGACAGACATCCAGAAAAAGTTAATAGAGATGCCCAAAAGAATGGAGTAATAAGTAACATGAACCCTCTTGTTTAGGGTAAATCAAAGGGCATATCATCACTTTTTTTTTAGTATTACATTCAAAATTTAAATAAACTACTATGCAATGTATATGAATAAATTTGGCATCAAAACAGAGCTAAAAAATCAAATTTTAAAACTGTATAACATATAATCTCTTAATTACAAGAAGAAATATTAAATAAATTATCAATTTCCCCCTGTATGCATACCATGACATTGTTCATTCTGACATGCCCTGCCCATTTTCTGTTTCTTTCATAATTCCTCTCACTCTAGTATAGATATTATTAAAGCATAGTCTAATTTTTATAGCATACAATCTTCTTTGTTTATGGAGATATAAACTAAAAAATCAGACTACTTGCCATGTTCACTTATTAAATCCTATTTTTCATAAATTGGCAATAATTTTCTCTGACGTTTTCTCTGACATCATTTATAATCAATAGAAAGACAAAGATATATAATGCTACCATGTTCTCAAAATATTTTTCAAATAAATAAAATTATTTAATGTATAAGTACCATCATTACAAAAATGTAGGCTTAAGTTTCATTGGTGGGCCAACAGCAAAACAACAAGCCACATATAAGTACTGATTTCCTTGTTTTTTAGGCATATTTTATATTTATTGTTACAAAACTAAAATGTAAACATTAGAAACTTATTAGGTTAGATAATGAAAAAAAGTTTCTCCATAAGGTATGCTTGTGAGTAGCTCATGTGATTTTCAGCTTGTAAAACATGATTTTTAATTACAAATGGTTCAAACAGCAATAAAACAATAAAAGTAAATAGACACAGATGTAAACCGTTATGAGCTGTAAGTTGTTTAGGATAAATAACTAATTTCCTGTATGAACTGTGATCATTCTAGAAAGAAAAAAAAGAAGATTAATTGAGATTTATTTCAGACTTTTTGTGGTGGTAACAAGGTCTGTCATATTGACCAAGTCTATACAGAATTAGAGTAGAGAAAAAAAAACAGATAAATTATGTAGTTTTACTGAAAAAAAGTTTTTTTAGGGGTTATGCAAAACTTTGAAAACTATAAAACAAAAAAGTATTTTTTTACTCTTAAGATGAAAATCACCTTTTATTTGGACTGTTCAACACTCTGACTTCCTATATTCATAAACAAATCATTTTAAAGTCAACATTTTCCTAAATTGAAAATGTATTTCCAATAATACTTATCTCTGATGACACTATAGCTATTTCTCGATCATCAAGATTCTACCTCATGACCCATCTAAGCATTAAACTTGCTTATTCCAGTCTTTTATACCCTACTTGAATGTCCTTGGCAATATCTAATTTGCTTAGCTCCCCACCAACATCAATGCACCCTCTATCCAGGTTTTGTATATAAGCATCTTATTCAGATAATGTTATCACTTTTTTGAGACTTGAAGCCATCCCAATCACTAACACCGGCTCTTAGTGGGAGGAAGGACGGGTGAGTGTCAGTGGAGGTAAGTATTATTGAAAATACATTTTTAATTTAGGAAAACATTAACTTCTGAAACACACCATCCACTGCCACTTTAGCTAGAATCCCATACAAAGAAGGTGGAGGGGGTGGTGAGGGCATTATCCATACAGAAAATGTCTGCATAGAACCTGGATCTACAAAGATACGAGTGGTACACGAATGGGGAAACTGCACTATATCCAGAACATGTATGCTATTCACCCAGAACTTAATATCGATATCACGGGTGGAATAATACATGAATAATTATTATAGACCAGCCACAACCAGATAGCCAAGGTTCAACAACTCAGGGTTGGAATTAAAGGGTCTTGGTCTCTATATCCCACATTGGTGGTTAGGGCCATTGGACCACAATGTTATATATATAGATACACTTTTGATCCCAACCTGTAGCCATAGAGTAATATGTTCCAAACCACCAGAATTATGAAGAGAATGGAAGCAACACTAAAGTGTACAGACTTTCTCTTTCACCTGAATATTTCCAAAAGGCACCATTCCAGGCTCAGAATGACAGGATCATGTACACGATACTCAACCAAAGGAACTGAACTGGTCTGAAATTATGAACATTTATCTTCATTTCCCAACTGAGTGGGCAAGGAGCATTCCACTTGCCCCTGGAATTATGGAGAGGACGTGGAACACTGTGTTCAACCAAGGACTTAGGATGGGACCACTTCTTGTTCAAAATTATGAGGAGATAGTGTTCCATGAACAATATACAAACCAACACTGATCAAAAAGAAGGGCCATGCACACCCAAACAGGATAGTATAGGATCAAATCCGAACCAGTATTATGAGTAGGCTCCCACAGAGGCTGGTGCTACTCCTATAGACATCTGGGAAAGACATCCAGGGACAGGGTAGGAGGGTCCCCAACTTCGCCCTCTTCTCCAAGAGTTGAGAAATACACTCTCCATCCACCACCCAAGCTACTGGAAACTGCATGTGGTAAGGACTCCATGAGTAGAATATGGGGAATAATGCATGTTGAAGAGTCCCAAGAAACAGTACTCTGGACACAGTGCAATAGATTAACCAAGTTCCCCAAACTTTTAAAAGCAAACCAACCCCAATTTATTCAATCCAATGATTGGTAGGCATGAGCAGGATCCCCTTTAGCTTTACTCATGATAGTCCATGAGTGGCAGTCCATGATAATACCATCCAGTAAGGCCTTAGATGGTCTTATGGGACACCTCATTTCTACAGAGCCTGTTGCAACCTATAGTAAGTATAGTGAAATTTGTTGTTAGTGCAGAATTAGAATGATAAAGGCACACATGCCTGGGCACCACTCATCACAGAGTGGGATCTAGTGAAAAAATAAAGGAACCCTGGAAAGGAAAGAGAACATATGATGGAGAAAATTACTCACACCTAGTTAAAATCTAGTGCATGTAGTCAAAACAGCCAGAGGGGATAGTCAAAAACACTCAGAAGATGAAACTGCCAGATCATGTATGTAATGAGAGAGGAAAGTCCACTTATCAGCCCACACACTGTATTCCAGAGTGCAGTTCAACCAGGCAGCTAATGACATAGAAATATGATGAATCTTGTGAGATGTGACTCGCAGCAGATTCATCTCCTGCAAAGATGTACACAATGTGAATCAACTTGCAAAGCCACCTCATTAAGGTAATGGGAGATAAATCACAGGAAACTGAAGGATCCCAATGAATAAATAGTCGATTCCTAGTTCCCTTAAATGAGTTAGTATGAGCCATGTAACACCTGAGGGCACTGACAGGACACAACAAATGACCAGGGTTCGAACATTGTTGTAAAGGTGAAAAATGGCTGACAAATGAATTGCCGAAAAGGATTTATTCCCCTCTCTGGCTGCTAGAGTCTTTGGAAGGAAGAACCTATCTGTGTAAAGCAGAACATAGGTGGAATGATAAATAGTCCTATGCAAATGTATTGCAAACAACTGTTGATATCCACATGCTAACAACAACAAAAAATACACCTTAAGTGAAAGGTAATACAAAGGACAGGAGGCTATAGGCTTGAAAGGATGATGAGACAATGCATGTAAAACAACCTTAAAATCCCAATTAGGCAATTGAAAAGGATATTTGGGCCAAAGGATGCAAAAAGACTTTAATAAGCCAGATATTTCTGGGAAGTCTAAAACCTTCCTATATTTGGAATACGAAAAAGTAGTTGATAAAAACGCCTTATATAAGGCTGCAGTAGACGAAGCAAGACCTCTTTCCAAAAATCTAAGTCAAAAAAATAGGATATGATATACACCTTAGGATGAAGTGGGTTTAATTTCCTTTTGACACACCACTGACTGCAAGTGTGCCATTTCCATTGATAAATGGCCATAGTTGGTCTACAGAAAGATTTAGTTAATCTCTCAACATGGGCTTTGTCAATTTGACCAACCACGTGACCTTTTGTACTCTTTTAAAGTCTTTATAGATTTAATACTTATAACTCTCAATATAGTGGGTATATCTTCACATAATTTGGCAGTCTTTCAGTTAATATTACAACTCTTTCACTTATAAAAAAATCAAAATTTTTAGTGGAGTGTTTTTAATAAAATAAAGGTTTGTCCATGAATATACTGAGTATTTGTTTTGAGTAGTCTGTGTGCAAAGTCATTTTCATGTTAAAATTAAAAATACTTTTCCTCATCTCAAAAATCTCAAATTTCCTTTGTGTAATCCCTAAAACCTCCTAAATGCATGTAAAAAAATTTTCTCAGTAAAACTTTATAGTTTATCTGTTATTTTCTCTATCCTATCTCAAAACGGGATTGGTCAATTTGATCAACCTTGTAACCACCCTAAAAAAAACCTAAATTACCCTTTTTCTTTCTAGAATGAATTCAAATTGTAACATGAAACTACATTCATTTATCCTAAGTAGCTCTAAATTTGTAACATTATACATCTATTTGTAATTAAATTATATTGTCTTATTGCCCTTTGAACCATGTGTAATTACTATCTGTGCCATAAAAAGTTGTAAATGAGAATATACAGGTCATGTTATGCTATCGAATTACATTACCCATGAGCTACTACGAACTGCTCGCGTGCATGCCTCATGAACCATTTTAATTATATTATTTATTTTACCTGATCTAGTCTTAAATAACTTAAAAAGATCCATATTCTTAGATATATTCTTTAGTTACTTTTATAATAATAAATAATGAATAAACATGAAAAACAAGAAATATAATACTTAACCAATTTCTTTTTTTCTTGCTGTCAGGTTTCGAAGAGAGTTACCCCTTATTTTTTATACTATAAATAGTAATGCACTTAATAATTTTTATTTGATTAAATAATGCACCAAAGAATATAGACTAATAACATGCAAAAAATAGACAAATTCACTTACCTCTCAAAATTCTCCTGGCTTTCTAATTATGTGACAAGAGCCGATACAAATTCATCCAAGCTAGTCGGTAACTTTTCCACAGGAAGGTATCTTGTACTGTGAGTGAAATTAATGATATTCTGTTCAGAACAAAAAAAGTTATACAATACGTCATTTGATAGATGAAAACCTTGACTTTATATTGGTTATAGGTAATATATAATGAAAAGTAAGAGAGAACTAACAACGAATTATGAAAGAGAGGATGTGACAGGTGGGTGTGGCAGGAGGGGGCTGATTTTCTATTCAATAGCTCTGTAATCAAACAAAATTGAAGACTATAAAAATTATGGTTTATCTGAGCAATAACAATTTTATAGACAGTAATTTACTTTTAATTTCATACTTTTTCGAGGAGTGGTGGATAAAATAGAGATGATGACATGCTAAGAGAAAATGTTTCACATGGGTCACATAATGGAAATTCAGGATGTTTTTAAATATTGCCTTGTAGAACTAGGAACGTAAAACTTTTATATTATCAAAATATGGATTATTAGCTACAGTCTTAGGCTATTCTAATTGGTATAACATAAACAAAAAGTAGTTAAATAAAATTTTGAATGTAAGACACAAAAACCTTGCGTCATGTGCAGTAAAGGATACCCAAGGTGATAGGGTTAAATACAAAATAACTTTACAAATTAAACCCATACATCGGTCAAAGGACTGCATAACTTCCTCAACAGAGATGGCCAAAGAGAAAGTGGCAGAGGTGGACTTTCTTGCAGATACCGAAGAGGACAAAACCATGTTTAAGCTGAACAAAATGGTGATACCAAAAGAACTTGACGAGGAGTGGAACAAACAATAACCAAAACTCTGGGCAACAAACAAATCAGGGAAAAGACATACAGATGCAAACTTGTTTAGTCCTGACTGATTGCATCTATTGCCAATGCCTGAGGATAAGGTCCTGGGGACCAAAACAACTGCAGTTGAGAATTCCAAGGAGTTGCAAAAGCTTCGATCATTGGAGACCTGAACTGAGAGCAAATCCACTGAAAAACCTTATGAAGTAGCATCCATTCTATCAAGAGAATACAGTTGGGCCGAGACACATGATATGCATTTAAATTCATTGCTCCTGGAACATGGAATGCAAAGAGCCTGATAAAACGAGAGTAAGCCCAGTAGAGAAGATCCAAAGTTTGAAAACAATTATCTCGAGGATGTGTGCCCCCTTGACAATAAATATGGATACCACCATAGAATTGTCGGAATGTATCATGATGATTTTCCCCTTCAAGAGAGACAAATCATGAACCATGAACTTATGTGTGTTCATGCCAAGGGAATGAAAGATTTAAGGGATGCCCACATGCCCAAAAGAGAGAGAACCATCCACACAGTAGGAGACATAAGTAAAAGCCAGACTGCTCTTTCCATAGCTTGTAGCCTGATGAGAGTCTGCTGAGCCCGACTTAAGTACTTGTTGAAAAAAGACATCCAGATGGACAAGGTATTGAGTTGGCAATAGAATGGATTTCTCTACTCTGATAAGGAAGCCTGCCTTTGTGATTTCTGAAAGGAGAATCTGGGTATGTTGTTCTACCAACTGACAAGATGGTGCCAAAAATAGCCAGTCGTCCATATAATGATGAGTGCACAGGCCCAAGGAAAGCAAGTGATGAGAAAAAGATCATACAACTCTGCAGAAAACATAAGGTGTTGATACATGGCTAAAAGGCAGAGCCCTGAACTGCAGCACCTGACCTTTGTGCACAAATTGTAGAAATCAGTGGGATGACTCTGCTATGGGAATGTAGAGATAAGCATCTGTAACATTGAACTTGGTCATCCAAAGCCCTGGTGAAAAAGAATTCCATTGTAAAACAAAGAGGATACAAAAATTGATTGAGCCGAGAAAGATTGATGATTGAATGCCAATCTCCTGTTTTGTTGGGCACAAAAAATAAATGGGAATAAAATCCTGGAAGAATGGGATCGACCCTTTCTACTGCTCTTTTGGCTGTCAACTCTCTTATGGCTTCAGAATGAAGCTTCACTTGCTGTGGATCTGTTGGAGGTGAAAAAGAAACAGGTTGGGAGAATAATGGAGGTGGATATCTAAAGTGAATGACAACCCTGATGCCAGAACATGGAGTACCCGGGGATCCGTGGTGAAGGAAATCCAGATGTTCAGAAAATGATGTAATCATGCTCCCACAGGCCCCCCGGAACTGGGTAGTCACCATTACTGTTGGCGTTGGTCCTCCCTAGCAGAAGATCCTCAGACAAGGACAGAATCTATTGTGGGAACCAATAGATTGAGGGACTGAAGTCGAGGGTCGGGAAATGCGACAAGACAACACTCCCAAATTACCAGTTGGAGCAGAAGAAAGGTGAGAAGTCAATGATGATAATGAGGAATGTAAACAGGTGGCATCAATCTGTGATTACAATGTCTCTGGAACTCTAGCAAACAACAAGGGATGGAGAAAAGGAGCCTCCCATAACTCCTCGAGGACAACAGACGGTAGACAACACCCACCAACAAGGCATCTCTCCCAATAAATCCCAACAACAGACGAGCCAAGAAAGTAAGGAAAGAACTGAAGACGACAATCTGACCATAGTAGACGTCAGCAAAGGCCCCAACTCATTCTCAAATTGATGTCAGAACATTGAGAGGCTTCTTATAAAAGTTGGAGCAAAGCTAAATATCTCAGAACAGTCAAGAGAGTGAGACGAATGAGAAAATTGTGATCTGTTTATAGAGATCACAGGTTCCAATCTGGAAATCCATAGGTCGAAAAGGGGGTCCAGACATTTGGAATCTAAATATACATCTTCCTGGCAGTGATAAGCCATGTCATGTTTTTCTGATAAATGTGAGGGACAAGGAATAGCTATCCCATCATGTAACTGAATGTCAAATCTCCCAGCATGAACAACAATATCAGGTGAAGGAAGAACTAAGTAGTCATTGTCGTTCTTTCTGCCAACATGGAAGGAGTAGAATCAAAGGCAACCAAAGAAGATCCCAAAACCTCACAAACCTGATTAACCAACTAAAGAAAAGGAGCAGGAGGCAGTTGACCTAAATTGTCCTCCGTTGAGGCCTACGAGGTAAATGAAGGAGTCGGAAAAAAAAGAGTCTAAATTTTCCACAGCATGTCCTGGGTCATTTGCAAAAGCTACCTCAAAATCCCCAAGAGAGACACTCCTGGTCTGCATGGATGCCTCCATCTCACAACGGATCATATCACGGATAGCCTTGACTGAGAGAAGCACATCATGACAGACTTGAGAAACAGAATATAAAACCAGTTTAGTAAGTTAATATACATTTTCATATCAATCAGATTTTGTACTATATCAGATAAAGCCACAGAGGAGGAGTGTTGCAATCGGGTCTGTGTGTCTGTCTGTAGGTGTTTTTCCACACATATCTTAAAAACTAATAGATCGATGTACACAAAATGGGAAGTCAGTATGAAACAGTCCTCCCCAAATTTGGTCTGGATCACTTTGAAGCATTTTTTATAATGGGGGAGATAGGGAATTTTTGCACTTTTGGGTTAACAACTCTGTAAAGTGTTATTGGATTTGTACCAAATTTCATGGGCACATAAAGGTTGAGACTCCTCATCACACTACAAAAAAATTATCTGGATCATTGATCATTCTGGATCTGAGAAGGACTTTGAGTTTTTGAGGGTGAAATTTGACATTATCCAATAGAAATTTATGCAATCTCAAAAAGGAGGGGCAGGGCAAGGGTATACAATCTCTCTGATTGCTCTTGTTTTTATTATCTGTAGAGCAAACATTGTTGTTTCTAACTTGGTTGCCAAAATGTATAAATCATTCCAGTATGCACTATAAATTATGAAAAACAACAAAATATCTTGTGATCATGATATTTCTATCCAGATGTCTCCAGGTCATGATTTCTTAATCAACTCTGGATCAAAAGCAGCAAGGTTTGACCACAATATTTTTCTTTCTGTGAATAAATCATAAAACAAGGTATAGAAAGTTTTGACGATGGTAACTGTGGAATAGCAGCCTTCCATTCATAGTCGTTTTTCAATGATTTTATTTTGTTATTTTTTATCATTTTTGGTATCCATAATAAAAAATGGAAAAAATACAGCATCTACTAACACCACCCCACAATGCAGTTCAAGGAACACACAACACTGTAAGTGTGAAAATGTAGCAAAGCCAGGGTTTTGTGAGCACTATACCCAAACACCAGCACCAAACATAATGTCCACAACATCTCTAGAAAATGTCAATACTAGCATTTGATTTAGCAAGAGAGAGCAAGTTGACTGACCCTGGGAGCCACACAAAGGTAATCTGTCTACAGGAATTCAGGACCAACGTCACAAGTTGCAGTGTCTCAGACATCACTTAACAACCCAGAACTTCTCACTGGTCATTACAGCAAATATGTGGGAATATGTATGAATCCCCTAGAAGGTAAACTGAACAGAAAGAACCTTCTATAGGGGGGTCTACTCATTTACAGGAATCCATGTTGAGGGTAAATTTGTATAGTTAAAGATAAGAACCCTAGACATAATGCTTGAATTATCATACCAAATATTATCAGTCTCAAAATTGTATGTAAAGAGTGAATATTCTCAAACTTCCATTTTTTTAGTAGAATCTAATCAGCAAAAACAGTGCACGAAAGATCACTCATTTTGAATAAGTATCAAATCTTTATTATTAGCAGATGTAAGAATTGAGTAGTCCACAAGTGAACTGCATTCAGAAGTCACCAGAAGCAGTAAAGATTATGATCCTGTCTTATAATTCTAAAAAATATGGAAGTTTTTAATGAATAAGAAGATATTAAACAAGAAGTAAATATTTAAATGTTTGTTTAACCAACATATCAAATATCAAGAATATTAATACTGATGTAATCTTGCTATCTGATAACTCTTTCAGCACAGGCTCGGTCCCTGGGACCGACCTCGTAACCATTTTGTACTTGTTATAGTTTTCATGCTATAACTTTTAAATTATTGAGCAAATGTTAATGAAATTTGGCAGATTATCAGTAAACATTACAATGCTTTCATATGCAAAATATTAATTTTTTTTTTTATTAAGTCTTAAAGTTTATAAAGCAAAGTTTTCTCATGTCTTTTTTTTATTTTTGCATGTTGCCTACCTATCATGCAAAGTAATATTCATCTTAAGATTAAAAATACTTTTATTCATCAGAAAATTTTGAAATTTCACATGTAAAATCTTTATCAAATGTTTCTCAAGAAAAACTTTATATTTTATCTGTTATTTTCAGTAATTAATCTCTGTATGGGTTTGGTAGATTTGACTGATCTTATAATCACCATAAAAAATTAGGAAATAAATATAAATTATGCCTTTCTCATTCTAGAATGAACACAAATTATAACACGAAAACATAAATGTTTAGACGAAGTAGCTTAAACCTCATAACATTATACATTTATATATATAGTTATTATTTTTATTATATTAACCTTTCATCCATGCCTGGCTAACAATACAGAAGTTAAAATGATGCAGCTCACATGCACTCATGTTACTGTATCAAATAACATAAAATTGACTTTTGGTCTGTGCAAAGTAACTTGTCTTGGCTGTTTTAGTAGACTAGTATTTTGCAAAAATACAGTCAAATTTCAATTATTATACATTATATATGTATATAGATTATTGCTATTTTGAAATAAGTTCTTAAACTTATTTTTCTTAAAACATAAAACAGTAAATAAAGAAGTAAAGCAAACAATTCTCTCTTCTAGTTACGACCTTTGTACTCGGTTGCTGCTTGACATAGGTTGCTAAGTCTTTAAAAAAAATGCACGTGGTGGATATGAAACAAAATATTTTTTTTAGGTTTTATATATACATTTGAATAACTAAAAAATTATAAATTACTACATTAATACCATAGATTTCCACTATAATTTATTTAGCTCAGTAACTAAGATTTATTTTAGTCTAAAAAAATATGAAATTTTGAGCAAACTAAAGACATCCTACCTTGTTGATATATTGGTTCAAAAGATAAAAATGATGCCAAATAAATTAAAATGGCTGAGAAAGCTTCTAGGGGGACATTCTGAGCTTCTGATTGGTTATTCATGTCATATATAGAAGTGTATATAAGGGACCATTTCCAAAAATGGAAAGAGGTGGGTGGGGTGCCACTGTGTTTGATTTATTACATGACCAATATCTTAGCAAATTGAAAAGAAAAGAGGCTCTTATTTTGTACTCTAGCTTGTCAATATTGGTAATTTGAGTTTCTACTTCATTCGAAACTATAGACATAGTATTTTGACTTCACAAACATCTAATTTGAACCAGTGCTCATTCAGCATACCACATGACATACAAAAATCAATGTTTATCTGTTTTTTAATATTTACTTTTAAATTAAGAAATTCAGTAATGTATAGTTCTAAAATTTGAATTATAATCTACAGCTTGATACCAAACTTATTTACATAAATTAATGAAATAGTAGTTCAATAAAATTTTTAATGAGAGTTAACAAACAAGATGACATGGTCTTTCACCTGTGACCCATCTATAAAGGATAATTTACTATTTTTACATAAATGGTACCTTATGCAACACACAAACTAAACACCCAGGTCAGAGGCTTCTGTGGTTCAGGCATAGCCATCCTTAGAACTGCTGACCGGAGAAATAGCAACCAGTCAGCAGCATTTTATGCCTATGTAGTTACTCTTAATTAAATAAAGGAATTGGCTGTAATGATTGTAGTACTCCCAGAGCTGAAAGTCTGGAGTTTCTTCACTCAATTAAATCAAAGACTTTTTACTTCATATTATGCAATTTTGTGAAAGATAATTTTGGATATTAGTTTATTTTCATTTCCTAAGCTACATCTATAGTATTTCTGAAAAGCATAATTTCCAATTACACAATTAATTTCTGTGGAGTCACAATAGTTACCAAGTGTTTTAAAAGTTCAATTAAAAAATTAACCAAAAGAAAGTTTTATTCATCTATACTCAGCTGTAGGAGACTTTCTGCAAAACTAAAAAAAATAACTATTTATTGAATATCAATAACAACAAAAAAGAAACCATATAAATTACTGCAAAAAACAGGAAGCTGAATATGCACACTAATACTTTTAAAAGTTCTCAAACTATCTGAAGAAAAATATCCTTGGGGGAATTATTTATCATGTCTTTCCTTACATTGCAAGGTAATGTTGAAAAAGTCTGTATTTTAAGAGGTGATAATAATTACAACTTTGTATAAATGCCCAATTTTTAAAAATCAGTACTTATATTTATATAACTTGGAAATACCCTGTGCAGTAATAAGCTCATCATACATTATACAACTGTAAGTAATATTCATTGTTATAAATCTTTCAGTCTATAAATTGTTCTTAAATTTAAGAAGTTTAAAATACTGACAACAAATCAAAAGTATAAAACAGGAAGATTCACTTACATAGCTCCATGATGTATAACCATGAATTAAGAATTTTTACCTCAACAAAAGTAAAGCAAAATAAATCCTAAAACTGAAGAGAAAACTTTTCTTGCTTACTTACATGACTGTCTGGTCATCTACCAAGATGTCACATCCATGGGCAGCACATGATATAGTCTATCAAGTACACATCACAAGCATATAACAATTATTCCATCTAAGACTAAACTGAAATACGTTACAAACTTTATACTCCAAACATCTTTTCATGATTAATTCATTATTTTACTACCAATTTTACTTTGCCCGTGCATTTATTAAGATAGAGAAAATAAGTTACGAAATTACTATTCAATATATTGCATCAGAACTTTGGAACTGATTCATCATGTAGTGAAATACATATATAAATATATGTATACGTATCTTAAAAATAAGAACAAATGTATACCTAAATGACAGTTTCTACAATATCATCATTCACAAAGTTTTGGAAGAGACAAATTAATTCCACTGGTGTAAGTGTGTTGGAATTTAGTGCTTTTTCAGAAACTGCTTTAAGAACTGCATTTTGTTCATACATCTGTTGTTTACATATATAAACAGAATAACCATAAGACTAAGGTATTTTTATTTAATGTAGAAATACTAAATCTTTTACAAAACTCTCACTGAAAGCCTAGTTGAATACAAATTTCACACTTGTTGAATTCCTGAATACTATTTAGGTTGACCCTTAACCTCCATTATTATCTTATATGTCCAATTAAACCCTAAAGGTAATATTTAATAAAAGATAGAAAAAGAAAAAATGATTATATGAAAAAATAAACACCATCCAAAGGATACATTTATTATTTAAGGAAAATTATTATTAAAAGGAAAACAAATGAAAATTATCATTAAAAGGAAAATAAATGTATTTTCCTGGAAGAACTGAATGAGTGCTGTAACACTCATCCAGAAAACAAAAAAAAATAATTTAAAAAAATTAATTTCTTTTCTGTCACCTATGACTGAGTTTGACTTTAAAAATAATGGTATGATTGAATTAGACAATAAAGCAGCAAAATAAGCTAACAAAATTATTATACCTTATGTTTTTTATTCCTTGTCAGAGGTGTTTGGTAACAAACTAAACTGTTTATTTAACTACACGAGTTTTTATTCAATGCAAAAAACTTCAAGTTGGATGTCATAGCAAAAGTCCATTAAAATAATAATGAAACTAACTTTTCAATGTAATGTTACACTGACACCAAATGCACTAAACAATAGCATTCTACATATGGTTAAAAGTGTTTTTTGACTCTTTTTCCCCCTTGGTCTTTTATCGTGTATTACATGATTTTGGACCTTTGTATGTGGTCCTATTGTGACAATTTGCAAGGGAAAAAACACTCAGCAACAAAACAAACCATTATCCATTGCAAGAAATCAAGGCAATAGTAATCCACCAGATAAATAACAAACTGGGAATTTAAAAACCTGCAAATCAGGATCATAAAAAAAGTAAGGAAACAAGGCTGGAGATACTACAGACCTTACTTACTCAAACTACAAACTCCTACTTTGGCTCAATGCTGTTACCTAGAATTACATTCTTTTCTGCCTAATCTCCAAGTGATAGTTTGGTAAAATTAAATAGAGGGAGTCACATGCATCAAGAGGGTATCTTGCACTCCTATTAGTGGAGGGTTGTCACATGATGATTTACATGCGAGACACAGTTGAACCACAATGACCATGGGGTACAAGGGAGTTCACAGCATGAGAAAAAAATTTTGCATATAGAGGGTAGCACTGAACAAGAATAGCTAAACATGCGAGGGAAGGTAATGTACTGTATTAGAAAAAAATCTTTGTTGGTCAAATTCTTTGGCACATAATATATGCAAATTTCCTGCACCCATGTATCTATGATATTTTAGATAACGCATTTTGAAAGTCTAACTCTGTCAAATTAAAATGTACAAAGAAAAGCAACCAGAAAAGAAATAATTTAAAGTACTGACTATTCAAACCTACCTGACCCATTCCTTCTTCCATAATTTTTGTTGTGAGATATTCTGTCCAACAATCAGTACAAAATCGATGACCACAAGCCAATCCAGTCATTTTCTTCAGTAATTAAGTAAATGCATAAAGTAAACACAGATCAAAATTACCCAGCTATTAAAAGCAACAATAACAAAATGATTTAGTCATTTTTGAATTAACTTTAAATGAACAACACTATTTTGCTTTCCTTCATTTGCAGATTTTTGTTCACTGTTGGCCATAGAGAGAGAGGATTTTAAATTGTCCTCCACTTATAAGTTCATTGCATTCATTCACTACATCTCTCTTAATACTTAAAAATGATATGGATCATACATTTGCATATTCTTGTACGCAAACAGTGTTAGCCACCTAGTGGGGAACCAATATAACCTAAAAATATTTAAAAGATTCATATTCATATACCTTAAAGAAGGGTTAGGAAGGGTTAACTTCAAGCAGCTGTTGGTGTTTCACTTATCCCTTTGGAGTAGGGCATTGCCCAATATTAGTTTTATGATTAAGTTTGCCCATCATTTTTCATACCTTGCTAATCAGTAAACTTTAGCCTATGGTGGGCTACAAATGGATCATTTTGTGTCTCTAACTTCCACATCAAATAGTAAAATACAAATTGCAATTATGAAAGTGTTGGATATAAATACAAATTATTGATCAACATTTGGGTTATTAGTTTAAAACATGGTATGTAGTTTTACTGGTATTAAGACTTATAATACATTTTAGGTTTCCTAAACATAAAGCTATTGCTACTTTATCACTGTTTAAAAAAACAAAATATATATTTTAAGCATTATAAGAATAAGTTGGAATTAGATTTTCTGGAACAATGTAAAAGATATAACACCAAAGTTTGTTAATTTTAAAGTACCCATATTACAGTTCTATTATTCTAGACAGTACTTATAACTTGAGAAACAACTGTTAACAACACTAACACCAGCTCTAATAAAAAAAACTGTACAAAAAACTCTTTCAGCACAGGCTCAGCCCCCGAGACCGACCTCATAACCATTTTGTACTTGTTATAGTTTTCATGCTATAACTTTTAAATTAGTAAACGTATGTTAAAGAAATTTGGCAGATTATCAGTAAACATTACAATGCTTTCATACACAAAATCTAAAAATTTTTTATTAAGTCTTAAAGTTTGTTAAGCAATGTTTTTCTCATGTCTTTTTTTTTCGCATGTTGCCTATCCAACATGCAAAGTAATTTTCATTTTAAGATTAAAAATACTTTTATGCATCAGAAAATTTTCACATTTCACATGCAAAATCTTTATACTGTCCAGATAGTTATCAAATGTTTCTTAAAAAAACTTTATAGTTTATCTGTTATTTTTACTAACAAATCTCTATATGGATTTGGTAGATTTGACAGATCTTGTAGCTACCATAAAAAAATTAGGAAATAAATATAAATTATGCCTCTTTGGTTCTAAAATGACAACAAATAATAACATAAAAATGTAACAGTTCAGACTAAATAGCTTAAATCTCATAACATTATACATTTAATATTTTTATTATATTGACCTTTCAGGCATGCCTGGATAACAATACAAAAGTTACAATAATGCAGCACACATGCTCTCACGTTACCATATCCAACAATATAGAACTGACCTTTAGTCTTTACAAAGTGACTTGTCTTGGCTGTGTTTTAGTATACTAGTACTTTGTAAAATAAAGTCACATTTCAATTATTATACATTATATATGTATACAGATCTTGTAACTACCATAAAATATTTGGAAATAAATATAAATTATGCCTTATTTAAAAATAAGTTCTTAAGCATATTTTTCATAAAATATAGAACAGTAAATAAAGAAGTAAAGCAAACAATTATCTCTTCTAGTTACGACCTTTGTACTTGGTTGCTGCTTAACATACATTGCTAAGCCTTTTAAAATTTTGCATGTGGAGGACATGAAACAAAATTATTTTTTTTAGGTTTTATATATACAGTTGAACTACCTAAAAATTATAAATTACTATATTGATACCATAGAATTCCACTATAATTTACTAAGTCTAGTAACTAAGATGTATTTGGGTCTAAAAAATAAGAAATTTTGAGCAGACCTAAGACACAAACTACCTCCTTGAAATCTTGGTTAAAAAGAAAGAGGTGGCATCTTAACACATGAAAATAGCTGAGAAAGCCACTAGGGGTACATTCTGAGCTTTTGAATGGTTATTCACATGTCATATATTGAAATAAGTGTATATAACAGACCATTTCCAAAAATGGAAAAAAGGTGAGCAGAGCCACTATGTTTGATTCATTACATAAGTGATATATATCAGCAAATAAAAAAGATACAAGGATTTTATCTTATATTCTAGCTTGTCAATATCAGTAATTTGAGATCCTAATTTGTACGAAAATATAGACTTAGTATTTTGACATCACAAACATCTAATTTGAACCAGTGCTGCATTCAACATACAATGTGACACACAAAATTGATGTTTAACTGGAGTTTTTAATATTTACTTTTAAATTAGGAAATGAAATAATATATAATACTAAAATTTGAATTATAATCTTCAGTTTGATACAAAACTTATTGACATAAATTCATGAAATAGTAGTTCAATAAAATTTTGAACATGTATCAACAAACACGATGACATGGCCTTTGACCCTTCTGGAGAGGGTTGAGTTTAAAAAAATTATTTTCTTCTTGCATAATGCTGCTTACTGCATTAAATAACAACTGCTGTTAAGTAAAATTTTACAAAAAGTATTCACATTATTTTTATTTTGGTATGAACTTTGGATTTAAATACAATGAAAAACACTAACACATACCCAGTACTCAATCCTACTAGCATTATACAATTAATAATTAATTAGAGATGTGCCTTTTGTGAATAATTGGTTCTCTTTTTGAATGATTCATTATTGTAAATCATGGGAATCAAGTCAGTGTCCCTTTTGGATTGATTCTTCAGATTCACCTGATCCAGAAACTACACAACAACAAAGTAACCAGCCTAATTATATACAATCACGAAATGATTCAGAATCTGTCAAACCTGGTACAATAATCATTCTGAAATTTACAACTCAAGTCTACAGGGAAAATCTTCATAATAATAATCATATTCATAATAAAGATCATAATAATAATAAACATCATCATTTATATATATATATCTTGATATTTGTTTGGTGCTTAGCTAATATTAAATTACTTTTATTTTGTGTTGTATTTATGAAAAAAAAAATTGAAATTTGAAACCTGATTTGTCATTTTTCTATTGTGATTGATCCTCTTTTCCATTCTGGTGACTGAAATTTAATTTTAATATAGAGTGTTTCAAGTCAATATATTCAATGGAAGCATTGTGCCGTGGTAAAATTTAATTTTTTTTATGGTAGAGGACCTATCAATCCAACTGAGAAAACTTCTAATGCACATGACAAGTATGACAGTGATCTCATCAGTTAAACTTATGAATTGAAATAGGCTACAAGACAAAAAAATATTTGAAATATGAAAACACACAGAGAAGAGGTTAATAAAATTATTACCAAAATCCATTTTTCATTTTACTGTCACATTCTTTTTTGATCTTTTTTAACATTTAAAATTTAAAGACAACAAGGGACCTGTTGGTATGTCTAGGCAGTCCCATCTACTAATCTAAACTTTAAAGAAGCAAAACTAAAAGCCAGACCTTATCATTCAAATATTTATCAAGTTTTCTCCCCCAAGTTCCTTAAATTTACTACATTCACTCTGTCTCTTTTATCTAGACCTTTCAATTTCATGTCTCTTTATCTTTAATATTTTTTTATTGTTTTATCATTACCATAAAATGTTCAATCTTGCTTTGTAAACATGTCATTCTATTGAAATTGAGTATAGATTCTTTTTCATTTTCACTACATTAATTCCATTCTTGAGATCAGTGCTGTAATGGTTCCTATTTTTGATTAGATTTTTCTGGATTATTTGTCTAGTTCACTTAATGACAATGAACATTTTACTTCTTCATCTATAAGTTCCATGACCTTATGTAACTAACCTTATGTTCACTGAACAACAAGCTTAAAATATTAATCTTTCTTAGTAGCTGATCTTCTTAAAGGTATAGTAATTCTTGTATCTCTACAATTTTGTTACAAACAACAAACCATACATTTACAAAACTGAACTAAATATCTATCTCACAGAGCTTATACAAGTTATGAAAAGGTGTAAGACGTAATATGCATATATGTTTAACTACACTTATGGTTACACAAAATATAACTCTGAGTAAATGATATGTATTCATGTTTCATTCATTTCATAACTTAAATTTTTTAAGTTGTTTTATTCTGAGCTAGCTTTTATCTTATTGTTGCATCTTGTATTTGAAACAGTTTGAACTTCTTTGTTCATAAAATGATGAAATATATTAAAAATAGAAAAAATAGTGGTATAGTTCAAATACCATAACTGTTTACATTTTGATCAGTTAGTCACAATGCTTAACCATAAAACTTTATAGTAGTAGTTATATCAATTGGGATCCCTTTTGCAATTTCAAATATGTTTACATTACATTGGTCCTAGTGATTCTAAGGATATCATAATATTACACTTTTAAACATAAGCTTACACAAAAAGGCTTTAAAGGTAAAGTATGTAATAAACTTCAGTTAGCATCTTACTGCTAATACTTCATTTCTTTTTTTAACACATCAAAAATACAAAAAAGTTTCAAAACTATATTATGTCAGTTTTTGTATAGGGCAAGAATCTTTACCTTAGGTGTCTGTGACTTGTTGGCAATAAATTTGAACAATAAACAGACAGCACACAATCCACTTGTTTTAAAATATATTCAAAACAAGTCAAATGTACGTACAAAATTTTTTACACTACTGGTTATCACAGTTGTATCCAAAATTTTTAATAATTGTCTCTTTCTCGTCAAAGTCTACACAAACTAGTTCAATTACTTTAGAACCCAATTGACAAGATGAACTATTCTTCTCTGTGTTGAAACTCAATTCAAAATCACCTTTATAACTGTAGGTTACCAAAGTTATATCCAGAGTTTTAAATAATTGTCTTCTTTTTGTCAAAGTCCACACAGGTGTATTCAATTACTTCATAATACCCTTTGACAAGACAAGTTCTTCTTTATCTCTGTTGTTACAATACAAACTGTGGAATTCTCACTTATAAATCCCCCATTACAGCTATACTGACAATCATGCAGTTTAGCTTCACTTTCACTAACTTCTTATTTGCACTCTGTATCTAAATGTATTTATAACATGAAACAGAAAAAATCTAGAAATATCTAGCCCTCTAGTGACAACAATATTCACATAATGAGAAAAACTTAGAAGCTTTGAGTTAGATGACATCAACAATATTACAAAAGCCTAGTACAACAATTAAACTACATACACAACGTACAACTCGTACAGAGTTACGAACAAAACTTGTTATAACTATTGCTTTTAAAATAATTAACTTTTAACACTCTTGTTATGAAAACTAAATAATCATTAAATATTAAATCACTAAATAAATTAAATAATAACTCTAAAACTAAACAGTCTTGTATATCCAACAATATAACTATTGCTTTTAAATAAATCAGTGTATTAAAAATATGACTCTACTATAAAAAGAAGTAATAAAGTGTCGGATAAAACAAGTCTGAAAAGTTCCCTTTATTTAAAAAAATACTTTTCTTTACTAGTTTCAGTCTAGCAAAAACTGCCAGTTCAGGCTTTTCATACCCAATATGGAACTATCCCAAGCTTGTATGATTAATACACATATACAAATCACCCCTTGTCTTACAAGCCAGATATGCCTGATTTTCAAACTTAATTAATGGAAAAGCATTTACCCTGTTAAAAGTACAAAATGATTCAAATATTTTTTATTTTGAAATTACTAGCATGGGTTTGTGTTAAGTGTATGTATATTTTTTCATCTTAACAAAACTTAAGAAAATACAAATCACCACTATAAATCTGTAAAAATAAAAAGCAGTTTTTATGACTACTTTTTGCTACAGCTGGGTAATCAATTCAATTACTTATAAACATCAATTAGTATCATGTAAAATAAACAACTAATTTATTATGAATATAATCAATGTTAATGTTCCAACTATTCAAGCAACTGAAATATTGCCATTATGATTTCTAATTATTACTTTTGATTAATTCAAAGTTTTCAGCTTAATTGCTTAGTGTCACAATTCATAAAATAATCAACTAATCAAAATTAATTAGTTTCTGATTATCATTATTTTAACTTATTTCAACTATCTAAGACTCATGTGAGAATAATTTATTAGTTCAATGTAATTGATTAACGAACCTTACATTTGTTTGTTTGTTTGTTTTTTGAATTTCGCGCAAAGCTACACAAGAGCTATCTGCGCTAGCCGTCCCTAATTTAGCAGTGTAAGACTAGAGGGAAGGCAGCTAGTCATCACCACCCACCGCCAACTCTTGGGCTACTCTTTTACCAACGAATAGTGGGATTGACTGTCACATTATAATGCCCCCATGGCTGAAAGGGCGAGCATGTTTGGTGTGACAAGGATTCGAACCCGCGACCCACAGATTGCGAGTCGAGTGCCCTAACCACCTGGCCATGCCGGGCCTACATTTATCAATCAGCAAATTTCTCTAATCACCCAGATCTACTTTTCATACATCACATGTTTGAAAACAGCCAACTCACCACAACTGGGATTTCCCTGAGACATATCTCGCATTCCTCAGTAATAGTTAACCCTGCTCGTGTTGTTCTCTGAAAATAAAATACACACATAGTTATTTACATAAGTAACAAAACATGTGAATTCCAATTTAATGAAATAGTTTTCCATTACTATCTTCTCATTAATACTTTCATTATTTCTCTTAACTTTTCAGTTATACTTGCCACACTTAGAAAAATTAACCTCAAAGACGATGAGTAGAGTATAACTGCCAGCCAAATGTATGGATACTGTTCTTTTTAAACCTTTGTTTGACTTGAAAAACCCACAAAGAAATCAATAAATATACTGTAAGTACAGCTGGGCTCGTAATAATGTTCCAGTCAGTATATACGAATATAAAGCATAAACTGAAATCTGAGATATCATTATAAGAACCACTAATCATAATAATTAAATACATTGTTAGTTGGACTGAAAATAAGTCTTACAATGTTCTTCATTTCTTCTATTTCAAGTTTGCTAAAAACAAAATAAGATTTTAAGCCAAAATTAAAACAGAGCTATTAATGTATATTTATTCATAATTTTTGTGCGTGAGAATAAATAAAAGCAAAAAAGTTTTGTTTTCTTTTCAAAAAATGAATGCTTTGACATCATTAAACCTTGCCAGTTACTATGACTTCAATAACCTTTCATGACAACCTAGGTGCTACAAATGTTCTGTAGCCTAATGCTTATTTATATTTTGGGATGTGTAATATAATTTTTGATTATAAAACATAAAAGATTGAAAATTAAAATGTAAGCTGAGAAGAACATCAACTTA
This sequence comes from Limulus polyphemus, assembly GCF_000517525.1. NCBI lineage: Eukaryota > Metazoa > Arthropoda > Merostomata > Xiphosura > Limulidae > Limulus > Limulus polyphemus. The sequence continues at coordinate 47,303 of NW_013666600.1, read as the reverse complement.
TAATAGAACATAATTTCTAATATTTTCAGAGCTCCATTTCTTCAAAGAGGGTAATATGTATGAATGTAATGTGCCTTTAGTATTATGGTATGATCTCTATGAAGGAGAATATAAGCACCGCAATTTATCTTTTCATTGGAAAACTTGTAAGTTTACATGAACTTACATTTATGTAGCACAGAAGGGTTAAAAATACTGCAACTTTTAGGTGCTTCATTATGAAAAACTAACCTTATAATAAAAACTGTGCAGAATAAATGCTTTCAGAAAATAAAAACTAAATGGGTACAACTACTAGTCTTGATTATTTCTTAGATTAATAAGAAAAAGTGAAATAATTACCTGCAATTAAGTGCTCATTTCTGCATAAATTTGCTTCACAGTTTGACAGTACAAGTTCAAATATACTCTGATAAAAAGTGTAACCTGGATATAAAAATCTTGAATTTTTTAACTCTCCATAATTTTTAAAACTAGTGAACGTTACTGGCACACACACACACTAAGAAAGAGATTATCTATGTTTTCAAGAATTATAAAAATTCAATTCTAAATCTTTGAAATTACTAGTAAACAGCATGAAATTTAAATTTCTATTAGGACAATTTGTTAAAGCACATGGATACAAAACAGGACTATATCACTCATTATACTTTGTAAGTTAAAATAATTGTACCTTAAAATTTGAAACTCTATTTTCTATAAACATAAACTTAGCTCAGCTCTCAGCTGTATGCTTCAAGAAGAGTAAAATTATACTGGATTTTGTACTGTTAAAAGAATAGAACTGACAATAATAATTTTGATATTAAAACTTCCTTCCTGTTTTGAGTAAAACTATGAGCTATATGTTGGCCTTAACTTTTGAAGTAGTAGCAAATTCAGGACTGTTACTAGCTACATTATTTTTCTCTAAAATTAACTCTGTGTGAATGGGTGGGAGTCAAAATGTCAGGTCATGATTTTTCACAGTTACATTTAGAAGTTAGACAAACTTATTATCTATTTATGTCAATAAGCCTGGAGTCAAAACATAGTTCATAATTAATATTTTAAATAAGCATTAATTTCTGAATTTCAATGGAAAATATTAAATTTGCTGGTGATATTAAGGTCTTCGGTGTTGCTGGCTGTGAGGAGGATGCTGCTGCTTTACAAAAGGATTTAGGCCATTTTGTAATTTGGGCAAATAAATGTCAGATGGGTTTTAATTATAATAAAAGCACGATAATGCATGTGGATTATCACAATTTGAATTACAAGTATAATTTGGATAACACCTTGCCAGTGTTATGAAAGAAAAGGATTTTGGTGTAGTGGTTGATCAGTCTTTTAAGCCATCCAAGCAATGTTCTGTTGCTAGAGGTAGCACAAATAGGATTTTAGGTTGTATCTACAAAAATATTGAATATGAGACCAAAGAGATAACAATTTCATTGTGTAGATCACTGGTTAGGCCATATCTGGAGTATTGTGTTCAGTCTTAGGAAAGACGTTGAATTGTTGGAAAGGGTTCAGAGAAGGGTTACTAGAATGGTGCCTGGTTGTCATGAGGAGCAGTTAAGATCTCTGAAATTGTTTTCTCTTGAAAAAAGAAGAGTTAGAGATGATCTGATTGAGGTGTTTAAGACTGTTAAAGGATTTGATAGTGTTGTTGCATCATCTTTTATCATACTAGGGGACACAAATATAAAATTTGGCAAGGTAGGAGTCAACATCAGCTAAAATAGTTTTATTTTTCTGACGGAGTGGTTAGCCTTTGGATGTTGTAGAGGCAGTAAATGTGAGTGAGTTTAAGAGCAAGCCTTATAATTATATGAATGATAAGGGCTGACATTGAGATTTTGTTTAATAGTTTAGTTTGAAAGATGGGACAGCCTAGATGGACCTATAGGTCCCTTGTTGTCCCTGAACATCATGTTATGTTATAAATCCCCAATCTTCACTTTTCTGTATCATGTAACACTTAACTCTAATTGAGCTAATGATTTTATACAAATTAAATACTTATAGTAAAAACATTGATAATATATAATTTAAAGTTACAGCCTCCAATCAAATATTTTATACAAATTAAATACTTATAGTAAAGACATTGATAATATATAATTTAAAGTTACAGCCTCCAATCAAATATTTTATACAAATTAAATACTTATAGTAAAGACATTGATAATATATAATTTAAAGTTACAGCCTCCAATCTTCTTGCATTACCGATGTATAAACCAGAAAGTCAACTCCACATGCACTAAGGTTTTAATTATTTGGCCTAAAATTTCATTACTTGCTATTGCCAAGTCACCTCAATCAGCTAAAGGAATATTTTAAACCACTTATACAATAATTAGAAAGTCAGTTAAATGATAATAGTTATAGGACATTGTATTATCTGTGTGTTATAATATTGTGTTCTAAGTTGGATGTTTGAAATAAATAAAAATTCAGTAAAGTACTAACTGCAAACCCACAAAATATCAGGGATAACTTAAAACATTTGTCACTAACATATTCATGTGAGCTGCTCATACATTAAGTAACTTGAGCCTTTGTTTACCATAGTTAGAGCTATGCTCTCGCTGGGTGATTTCTGCTTCGTTATGCTAGTTTACTAAATAGATACAGTTCAAAAAGCAATAAAATTATTGAAGCCAGATATGCAGTTGTTAGGAACCTGAGGCTGTTTAAGATAAGTTATTATAAATGTATTACAACCTGTAGTCATTACAGAAAAAAAAATGTACTTTTGATTCTATTAAGGTAAACAAACAAATAACGACCTATATCGCCAGAATGTATATTTATTAGCTCAAGTTAAGAATAATACTTTTGATTCTATTTCACCTTTTTCAACTTTCAATACAGATTTTTGCTATAGTTAGTGTTAGAGTAGAGAAAATAAGACATAAAGTATATATAAAGTTTTACAAAAAAACAAAAAACTTTGATATTCATTTAGGAGGTTCTGGAGGTATGTAAATGGAATATAAAAACTGTAAGATGAAAAAAGTATTTTTATTCTTAACATGAAAATAACCTTGTATGCCATAAATTCACAAAAATATTTTATTATAAAATCGGATTTTTTGGGGGTACAATAGACTTTTCAAGCTTAAATTAAACTTGCCAAATTTTGTGAACGTACATGTAGTAAATTCAGATTTATAGTAAACATTAATTCTCCAATAAAGGGTTGAACCAATGGACTAGCCCCATGCACAGAGAGTTAACTATAACGGTGTCATAAATAAATTACTTCACATAACAAATGGTAATAAATATGTATATATTTAGTTACATGAATAATTCTTCTGTGTCATGTCTTTCTTTTCAAATATTTTTTAATATCAAAACCTATTTTAACTGCATGTAATAATGTTCTATTTTAAATATTTCACTAAAGTTAAAAGATGCTCATATTAGGAAGAAAATGGTACATATAGGCCACCAACACATGGAATGATGAACTCTACAGTACCCCACTGCTGATGGCCATCTATCCTATGTTAAAAAATAAAGTATTTTGTTATTTAAAGTTACAATTTAAATACCAAAAGCTGGCAAAGCATTAGAAGCCAATAGTCCTAACAGTTGTATTAATCATGGACAAATTAAGAGGAATGTGGGGAAAACACCTACAGTTTGTGATTTCTATTTTTTATTATTTTCAATGTGCAACAATATAAGCACAAATTTCTTACCATGGTGTCAACACAACTGCAATGCAGAGGCCAGGTGGTCTGAGTCTACCCAGCTGGTCCATCTGCTAACTGCCTTTGCAACCAATCAAATGAGTTGAGCTAAGTCTCACTACTTCCATTTCCTGATACTTAACCAGATTATGCTATGCTACTTAAATGGGGACCACAAAACTAGCATGGCATCAACAACTGAAACAATCTTGTTACAATTATAGTAGCCTTCAGTATTCTGAATCTAGCAATATAGTTTTCTGAAATGCATGTATCATGGGTATATTGACACTGAATAGTAAGAATCTGCAAATCTTCCTTCTGAAATGTGTACTAGAAATTTTTTCTAGTACTTTCTAAGTCTTACTAATGAAACTGTAATATGGTATAACCAGCATATGCTAGTTTGACAGTGTTAATTTCGAGCTGTGATGTGTCATGGAAATAGTGACTAAACAGTAAAGGATGTTCTTTTCCATACCTGCTTTAGTAATTACTTATGCATTGATGTTTTCATTTTACAAAATATTATTTAGATAGTTAAAATCTTAAACTTAACTGTCTTACCTTGTATAGTTTATTGGGAACTCTTTTATAAGGACTAACAATGTGAGCTTCCTTAAACAGTCTATCAGGATCTCCATCATAATACCTGAAGTATCAAAAAGCATACTAAGTTTAATAATTACCTTTTATTAATTCCACTTAATACAGAGTAGAAAGCTAGAATATACATCAGTCAAATGCATGCTTAACATCTTCCATAATTTGCCCAGGATAACTCGGATGTCCTCCATGTTTCAAAATTATTAACTAGAGTTAATTCAGGCAAATTATTTTTTTAAATATTTTTAATTATTTCCCAAACTTATTTGTGTGTAAACGTATTACAATCAGCACTTGCTAGATAGCATTGGAAATGCTCTTTGTACTGATCTCAATCAGATTTATTCTGAATTACATATCATATACACTGGTGAAAAGCATTGCTATTCTTTACTCCAGTTTCATTGAAATATTATATATCATGTACAAATCCATATAAGTAGCATTTATTTATTGAGTATATTTTGTGCAGAAATATAATAACACATCACAACAAAACCTTTGTTTCATTAACATATAAGCACAGACTATCAAAAAGCAAAATAAAAAATCTGACTTTCTTTAACTCATTTCCATCTGACACAGAAGGGATTAAGCTACATAATAAAAGTTAACATTTTCCTAAGTTGAAAATGCATTTCCAATAATAATTACCACTGTTGACAATTATAGCTATTACTCAACTGCCCATCTAAGCATTGATCTGATTTTTTCTCTTTGGTCTAGTTTTTACACCCCACTCAATTGCCCTTGGCAATATACTCTCCATCTACATCAATGCACCCTCTATACTGGTACTGTATATAAGCATCTCATTTCAAGACTGACACCATCCCAGTCTCTAACACCAGCTCTTAGTGGGGAGGAAGGGTGGGTGAGTGTCAGCAAGTATTATTGGAAATACATTTAGGAAAATGCTAACTTCCAAAACATACTTACCATCCACAGTCACTTATAGCTAGAATCCCACATTGAGAATGTGGAAGAGCGGGTGAGGGTATTATCCATAGAAAGTGTCTGTATAGATCAAGGGTGTACCAAGATAATAATGGTACCCAAGTGGGAGAATTGCACTACATCCAGAACAGGTATGCTTATTGCTCAGATCATAGTTTCTGTATCAAGGGTGGAAATTGTATATGAGTAATTATCACTATAGGCCACCCCCAACCAGACAGCTGAGATTCCACAAATCTGAGTTGGAATTAAAGGGACTTGGTTCCTATATCCCAAGTTGATGGTTTGGGCAATTGGACCGCAATGTTACACAGATGGATAATTGATTGAATCCCAATCTGTAGCCACAGAGTGATGTGTTCTAAACCACCAGAATCACAACAACAAAGTAAGCATCACCAAAGCGAATAAATTTTCTTCTCCACCTGAAGAAGTCTAAAAAGCAAAATCCCAGGCTTGGAATGATGGGATCATTGTGTGCCTTACTCAACCAAAAGAACAGAACTCATCTGGTACGGAATTATGAACATTCATCCTCACTCCCCAAATGAGTGGCCAAAGAGCCTTCCACTTGCCCCCAGATGAGACTACTAAGCAATCAGAATTACAAGGAGATAGTAGACCTCCTTCCATGAATAATATACTAAACCAATATTCATCAAAAAGAAGGGCCATGCACACCCCAACCAGATAGCTTAGCATCAATTCTGAAGCAGTATTACAAGTAGGCTCCTGTGTAGACTTGTGCCACTTCTACTGAAATCTGGGAAAGGCATTCAGGGAGCTGGGTGGAAGGGCCCTCAACTTTGCCCTATTCTTCAAGAGTGGAGGAAATCACTCAAACACTCTGGAGGACAAGCCTCTGTCAACCACCTCAATGACTAGAAACTGGGTGTTGTAAGGACTCACTAGCTCCACTAGAATAATATGGGGGTTAAGGTGCATTGGGGAGCCCTGAGGAACTGTGCTTTGGAAGCAGTGCAATAGGTGAACCAAGTTCACTAAATTTGTAAAAGCAAGCTGACCCAGTAGTAAGTATAGTGAAATTGGTTGCCAGTGCAGAATTAGAATGATAAAAGCATATCTGTCTGGGCACCACTCATCACAGAGTGGGATCCAGTGAAAAAAAAAGATAAGGGACCCAGGAAAGTAAAGATACAAGAAGAGGAAATGAAAAATTACTCACACCTCCTTATAATTTTGCAGATGTGGTCAAAATGGCCACAGGGGAGAAGTCAAAAACCCTCAGAAGAAGAAACTGCCAGATCGTGTAAATAATGTGTGAGAAATGTATTGGGAGAAATTCACATACCAACCCACACAATGTCCTCCAGCGGGCAATTTAATCAAGCAGCTAAAGATATAGAAATGTGAAAAATCTGATGAGATGTGACTCGCAGAAATTTCCTCACCTGCAAAGAAAGTCCAGAATAAGCAATATGGATCAATTTGCAAAGCCACCTCTTCAAATCAGGGACAAATCTCAAGAAACTGAAGGATCCAAATGAATATAAAATCTATTTCAATTCCCTCAAAAGGAGTTAGTTTGAGCCACGTAACAACCAGGGTCTCTGACAGGACATAACAAATGATCAAGGTGTGATCTGTCATAGGAGTGAGAAATAGCTGGCAAATGAATTTTGAGAAGGAGTTATCCCCTTCCCTGGCTGACAGAAAGAAGAAAGGACCTATGAGGGTATAGCAGGACATAAGTGGAGTGATAGTCTTATATACATGTAGTGAAAACAACTCTGATCTACGACGTCCGCATGCTAGCAGCAACAAAAAGTACACTTTAATACACAAATCTAATCACTCAATCAAGACAAACCATGCAATACCACCTTAAGATCCTAGTTGGGTAACTGAAAAGGCCTTTGGGATGAAGGACTCTAAATAATTTGAGATGGCTGGTAGCACTGGGGGTTCAAATACTTTCCGATGATTAGAGAAATAAAAGTAGTTGTTAAAACTACCTTATATAAAGCAACAGTAGAGGAAGCTAGGCTTTGTCAAAAAGCCAGGTCAAAAAATGAGAAATGGTAGGCATGTTTGGGTGAAGTGGGTTCCATTTCCTTGTGAGACACCATTGGAGATAAGTGTGCCATTTCCTTTGATAAAGGGCCATTTTGGGTCTACAGATAGATTGAAACAAATACTAGGCAACTTTAGAAGTTAAACCCCTATGCCGTGTGAAGGATCGCATAACTTCCTTACATGAAGTTTGAGTTTGGGAATATCTGGATGTAAAATGCCAGATCGAGGTTGCCCCAACAGAGATGGCCAAAGAGAAAGTGGTCGAGGTGAACACTCTTGAAGATACCACAGAAGAGGAAACCATGCTTGGGTAGGTCAATTTGAAGCTACAAAGAGCACTCAACAAGGAGTAAACTGAATCATAGCCAGAACTCTGAGTAACAGACAAATTGGGGGAAAGGCATAGAGGTGCAATCCTATCCAATCTTGACTAAATGCATCTAACGCCAAAGCCTGAGGATCAGGTACCAGGACCAAAATGCCTATAATTGAGAGTTCCAATGAACGGTGAATGCATTAATCATAGGAGTCCCAAACTGAAAGTGAATCCACTGGAAAATTTTAGAGTGCAAAGGACTGCATAACTTCCATACATGAAGTTTGAATTTGGGAATGTCTGGATGTAAAATGTCAAATCTAGGTTGCCTCAACAGAGATGGCCAAAGAGGAAGTGGCAGAGGTGGACACTGTTGAAGATACCATAGAAGAGGAAACCATAGTTGGGTTGATCAGTCTGGAGCTACCAAGAGCACTTGACAAGGAGCAGATTGAATTATAGCCAGAACTCTGGGTAACAGACGAATTGGGGGAAAGGCACATTGGTGCATTTCCTATCAAATCTTGATTAAATGGGAGTGAGCCCAGTAGAGAATATCCAAAGTTTGAAAACAAAGGTACCCAGAACGTGTACCCCCTTGACGAGAAATGTAAGACACCACTGTGGAATTGTTGGAATGAATCATGAAGATTTCCCCCTTCATTAGTTCTAGACCTTGAATCATTGCTTGTTAAACAGAAAGAAGTTCTAGAAGATAGATGTGAAAAGAAGATTCATCATCCATCCATAGGCCCTGGAATTCCTGACTGTCGATATAAGCATCCCATCCCCAAAGTGAAGCATCTGTGAAGAAATGAGTCTTGGGATGAGAGGAATGTATAGGAAAACTGATGGTAGTGGCAAAGCCCTAAACTGCAGAACTTGACCCTTGCGTACAAAACATAAATAGTGGGGGTATGACATTGCTTTGGAAATGTGGAGATAAGTATTGGCGACATCGAACTTGGTCATCCACAGACCTGGTGAAAAGTGCCAATGTAGATTAAGAAAAGACTCCATAGTGAACCTGGGAGGATCTAAAAATTGGTTGAGATGAGATAGATCGATGATTGGCTGCTAATCTTCCGCCTTCTTGAGCACAACAAATAAATGGGAATAAAATACCGAGTGGAGGAGCCTGAAAGATAAGGATGGGATCTATTCTGAGCACCAATAGATCGAGAAGCAGAAACTAGGGGTTGGGATACACAATGAGCAGCTGCATCTTGACTTCTAGCAGGAGTCAAAGAAAGTCTAGAGGCCAACGATGACAAGGAAGAATGCAAATAGGCAACATCAAATTGTGATTCCAGTGCTTCTGGGATGCCCATGAACATCGAGGGATGGTGAAAAGGAGCCTCATGTAACTCACAGGGGGCTACAGCTCCAACAAGGCATCTCTATCCAATACATCCCAACAACATACTAGCCATGAAACCAAAGAAAGAGCAGAAGCCAACAAACATACCAAGGTAGAAGTCAGCAAAGGACTCAATTCATCCTCAAATTGCTGTGGGGAATGTTGATAGGCTTCCAACAAAATTTGAAGAGAAGATAATCTCAGAACAGAAGTGGGGGTCAAACGAATCTGAAAAATTTGTGATCTGTTCAAAATTATCACAGGGTTTAGTCTGGAACCCCACATATACAAAAGAGGATCAACTCTTTGAGAATCTAAATATACATCCTCCTGGTGGTGGTAAGCCAAAGCATGCTGTTCAGACAAACGTGGAGGACAAGGCATAGCTATCCCATCATGTAATTGAGCAGCAAATCTCCCTGTATGAACAACAAAATCAGGTGAAGGAGGAAAACCAAATATTCACCTTCAGACCTTTTTGCCATCAAGGAAGAAGTATATTTAAAGGCAACTGGAGAAAGTTGACAAACTTGACTGACTAACTGAAGAAATGGAGCAGGAGATGGCTTATTCAAAATGGCTTTGCAAGAAGATGACCTAGTAAACAAAGGCACCAGAAAAAGAGAGTCCAAACTCACTTCAGACTGTCCTGGATCACTGATGCCCCCGAACTGAATATATGTCTCTATCTCACAACAAATCAGATCATGGACAGCCTCAACTGAGAGTGACCCCACCCCACCAACTATTGAGAGACATGCTAGTTAACAGAGGTGGAATAGAGGAGGGTTGATTAGCCTCTGTGCTGGAAACAGTAACCTGTTAATTCATGCCTGAAAATGGCATATCACATTTTTTTTATTAAATATAATTTATATCTAAAGCTACTAGGCGATGAAAAATTTGCAAACAAGTACGTTAATTATCGCAGCACTTTTGTAGATAAACCCGTATCTAAATGCTTTATCGAGAAAAAGTTATAAAATTATCTGAATGAGGTGCTTATGTACAGTACCAGGATAGAGGGTGCATTAATGTAGGTGGAGAGTATAATGTCAAGGACAATTGAGTGAGGTATAAAAGACTGGAGCAAGCGAGAAAAGATCAGACCAATGCTTAGATGGGCAAACATCGAAACCCTGGAGGTCGAGTAATAGCTATAAGTGTCAGCGGATGGTATACATGTTTTGGAATTGATTTACCATCATTAGCTATTAAGTATTTTTGTGAAGCTTAGAAAGATAAATATTATAAATCTTAAGTTTAATGATATATTTACATGCTAATTGGTAAGCAATGCTAAGGATACATCATACACATGTAATTATTAGAGTAATACCAGCTAGCTATAGACCTAAATGTGCTTCAAATTGGTTTTTGATACACTGTGTTTGTGCCTGTTTCACAAAAGATAGGTCATCCTCTATATACACATATACAAGTACACATATGTATAATCTTGTTAGTATAAAACAGTTCTGTATCACTTATAATAATCAAAAATTAATCTTATTTGCAAGAAATATTCCATAGTTAAGCCATAATACGCTTTGAAAAAATAAAAGTAGATATAATTTGTTTTCAAATTCAATGACGAGGAACCCACTTTGAGACTAATAATAGTTGGAGATGGCTTGAATTAAGAAAAAAATCTTTAATATAAGTTTAACATAACAGCAACTGTACAACGTTTCGACAAGGTTTTGTCATCATCAGGTACACTAACTTTCTTTAAACACATAAATTCCATTCATCCCAACATCAAATTTACCATAGAATACGAAAACAATAAACAGCTATCTTTTCTTAACCTCAAAATTAGTAGATCGGACAAACAGTTTAAAACCAAAATTCACTGCAAGAACACACACATTGGACTCTACATCCCCTGGAATTCCGCTCATGACACCACACAAAAAATCAATACACTTAAAAACCTCATAAACAAAGCCATAAGACTCTGTTCAATGGACTACAAAAATGAAGAAATTAACCACATAAAGCATTCCTTTATTCACACCAATAAATTCCCACCAGCTATTGTTGAAAAACTCTCCAACATTCACAACAACAAAACTCAACTCACGAACAAAATTGATACTAACAAACCCAACAACAGTACATTACACTGCAGTTTACCTTTTGTTCCTGAAACCAGCTCAAGAATTATCCACACTTGGACTTAACTGGCCAGTATACACAATATTCCCGTCAACGTCAAATTCTCACAAAAACCCGGCTTTAAATTAAAATCGTTACTAAACATAAATTATTTAGAATTCCACAATACCAACGTCATTTACAAAATAACATGCAACAACTGCATAGAGTTCTACATCGGAGAAACAGGAAGAAAATTAGAAACCA
>NW_013666600.1:20594-35119 GCF_000517525.1 Limulus polyphemus | reverse complement strand
GTCAACAGTATCCAGTCATGTGACTCTTTGTTCAATACTGTATATGTATATATATATATATATATATATATCCATGTCAGTGTAAATTACTTGTACCTGATGATGACAAAATCTTGTTGAAACATTGTACATTTGCTGTTATGTTAAGCTTATATTAAAGTTTTTCTTCATTACCCATTCAAGCTGTCTCCAACCATTATATAATTTGTTTGTTTGTTATTGAGCACAAAGCAACATGATGGGCTATGCTGTTCCAATCACAGGTATCGACAACCCAGTTTTTAACATTATAAGTCTTCAAATTTACTGTTGAGCCACTTGGTGGCAGGTAGGTAGGTAGGAACATGTTTTTATACTTTTATATGTATTTAAAAAAAAAGCAATCAAAATGATGGCCTAAACAATAGAAATAACAATTGACTATTTCAACAATTTTTAATTTAAAAAAGTTACTGTTGATATTTTGTAACATTTATTTAATGCAATTCAGTAAAAAAAAAAGACAAAATTTTAATATTTCTGCATAGCTACAAGGTGTCTTGCTTATAAACTACTCTCTTATAGAATTGCTAAGAAACTGTAATCCTTTAAAAATGTAATTATTCAGGTTTTGTTTTTCATGTAGTTTCCTTCTCTTTCTCTGCTTTTATTACTGTTTACACCCTTTGTGATTTCACAGCATGTGATATGAATAACTAATAACAAAGCTCAGCTTTGAAAATAGCTAGACATAAAATAATCTGATCTGAGTACCAACCATCTTATGTCCCTCTCCGGGTTTTCCAGTTATAAGGATAGAATACAATTTTGTCAAATAATGGTTTACAAATAAACTATATTTATTTATATATATTGATTTTAAACAATACTACTGTTACCTGTACCATTTTTGTCAGCTTTTGCAGTATTTAAGATTTCTAGTCAGAAATATGTTTGTGAAGATCAATCAGATTGAAACGGAGTACATATATAACGAGACTTTCTTATCTCACACACACACAAAAAAAAAGGGGGAACTTTCAGGACATAAAACATTATGGAAAATTCAATCACACGATACAACGTTTTTAAAATCCAAAACTAGATACTATATATTAGGTTTTCCTAAGTTTCAAAGAATGTCCACTTTAAGAAGGAATAAATTAGTAAGCGACAATGACACCCCTTTGCCCCAAAAAAGTTAAATGACTACAATGTCATTATATTATTTAAATCACCAAAACTAAATTTGAAACAGTATAACTTATATGCTATATTATTCCTTATAGTTACCATTATTGTGTCAAAAACTTAACATGGTTGCACTTAAAAAATAGGGTTGGTGAAGTAACTGAAACCTATTTTTTAGGCCTTAGTTTTATTTAAGTATTACATCAGATATGGATTGTGTATACTATATTAACAAATGTTCAAAAAATATACTATAGTACTGTTTTACCGATCATGTTACAATCAGAAATCACCGATTGCCGATTATTATATTGCACAATTGGCCCAATTGCGATTGGCAATTCCAATTATATACAGTATTACTAGTTTTTACTGTTGATAAAGGAATATATACTCCCCTATTTTAGTTACAGGTGCAATGGGCAGTCAGTTACAACAATTCCTCACCTTCGTAATTCTTGTTTTTCAACCACTTGCTTCCTACTAGAAAAACCCAAATTATCTAGTTTTCCTCATCCAGGAGCAATCCAACAATTCAGCAATCACATTTGTCATGCCACAACTAACTTTAAGGTAACTTCTTGGAACTATGCAGATTCATAAATAATGGGACTGTCAAATGATGAAATGGAATGTTCCATAGCTTTCCAATTGGTTAGTTATTTTGTAAATATTTACCACTTTCAACTTATAATGACATCTCTGACAGTGACATGCGCAAGCCAAACAATTGACAAATCCCCCCTATTGGAAATTAATGGGACACTCCAAATTTCCAATCTCTCTGTTGTTATGCTCTCTTTGATGACTTCCTCAAACAATGACCTAATACACAGTGCTGTACTAACAGGGACCCACATGGTGTATCATCCAAAGAAATTTGCGGGAAAAGTCTGCAGAGATCTCTGGCAAGCATACAGTGTGTATTAGCTCTATGAATAGGGTGCTGTTATCCACTGTTTGCTAATGTACACTCCTCAAAAAAATGGGTGTGCCTCGAGATGTGTGGAGCATTGTTTCTTAACCTTTCTTTCATTCAGTGTATCATCTTATATTAATAAATGAGAAACACACAGATTGTTTTAACTGATGGTAGTTTATTCTATGGTGAATAATGTTTCGTGTCAAAAGAAAACAAAGGGTCATGACTGAAAGCTTACTTATGAATCAGAAGATTCTTGTTGTGAATACAGTGGTCGGGGTGGTGTTATTTTTAATTTCTCAGCAATTGTTTTTCCACGATTTAGAAATTTGACAAATTGTATCGTTTCCGATTGTCCCATGATTATGCAATAATCAGCCTGATTGGTAAAACTGTACTATAATTACATATGCACTATTACAAGAATTACAAATTCTTTAGTGAAAAGTTTAAGAATATGATAACTGAGAAAAAACATTTAGAAATGTAATTAAAATTAGAAAACACTAGCAATTCTACGCTTAAAGACAAAGATTGCAATACACCATTATAAGACCCTGAGATAGGTAAAGTTGGGTTCTTTCAGTCCTACAGTGATATTTTGTTACAATACCATTTTCAATATGAATGAAAGTAAAAAATTTACCTTTCATAAAGTTTTTCTTTATCCCACTTTACATGGTTCAAAAGAATTCTTGTTACAGTGGGGGGAATCTGGAAAACAAAAATCCCTACACTGTGAATGATAATGTTATCTATACTATAAATATACAAGTAAAAATTCAAAACATTAAAACCACAGGATACCAAAAGGTTATATATGCTTCATTAAGGTTACTTATCCACTGCTCAGAATCTATAGTTTTTATCAAAGTTTTCTTTATTTTTTCCCCCCAAAATTCACTGCAATTAAATCAAATGTCAAAGTTATCAAATTATATGTCCAAGGAATAAATAGTTGTAACAGAAAAAGCACTACTAATTTCTGATTAAAATGAATTTGCATATGCAGAGGGGAGTCTAAGATTTGTGTTAACAATACAAGGATGAGCCCCTTCTTCCACCACCATCAGTGCTCTGTGGTGGCTCTGTTGTGAACTATTCCTCAGCATGAGGCTTTTGTACAATACACTGATGTATATAATATCCCGCTCTTTCCATGCTTTCCTGAGTCTATCACCCACAACTAGACAGCAATTTCCAAAGACCTGTTTGAGCAATCAAAAGGCACTAAAGTCCATGAGAGATGTATTTAGTGATTTATCTGTTGTCTCTAATCAGTATATCATGAATTATCCTTTGTATTTTCTTTTGTGAAGAAACTAGCATGTTTAATTGAACAAGTGGCTGGTCGCTTTGTCTTAATAACATCTAGTCTAAGTTAAATTTTCCTAAATTGAAAATGTATTTCCAATAATACTTACCTCCGCTGACACTTTAGCTACTTCTCGATCTTCAAGTTTCTACCTCATGACCCATCTAAGCATTGAACTTGCTTGGTTTAGTTTTTATACCCCACTTGAATGCCATTGGCAATATCTAATTTGCAAAGCTCTCTACAAATATCAATGCCCTCTATCCAGGTATTGTATATAAGCACCTTATTCAGATAATGTAATCACTTTTTTTAGACTTAAGTCATTCTCAACACTAACACCAGCTCTTAATGGGGAGGAATGGCGGTAAAATGTCAGCAGAGGTAAGTATTATGGGAAATACATTTTCAATTTAGGAAGATGTTAACTTCCAAAACATGGTAAATCCACTGCCACTTTAGCTAGAATCCCACATTGCATAGAACCTGGATCTACCAAGATAAGAGTAGTAACCAGTGGGGAACCACACTACATCCAGAACAGGTATGCTCTTCACCCAGAATTTAATATCAAGGGTGAAATAGTACATGAATAATTATTATAGGACAGCCCCAACCAGATAGCCAAGGTTCCACGACTCAGTGTGGGAGTTAAGGGGTCTTGGTTCCTATATCCCACGTTGGTGGCTAGGGCAATTGGACCCCAATGTGATTTACAAATATACAAGTAACACTGAAGTGGACAAACTTTCTCTTCTACCTGAAGAAGACTGAAAGGCATCATCCCAGGCTCAGATTTATGGGATCATGCATGCCTTACTCAACCAAAGGAACTGAACCCATCCGATCTGGAATTATGAACATTCATCCTTACTCTCCAACTATGTGGGCAAGAAGCATTCCATTGCCCCTGAATTAAGGAGAGGACATGGAACACTATGTTCAACCAAGGTCCTAGAATGGGTCCATTTTGTGTTCAAAATTATGAGGTTATAGTGGACCACCTTCCATGGAAAATATACACTCGGACAGTGTTCATAAGAAAGGTCATGCACACCCCAACCAGTTAGCGTAGGATCAAATCTGAACTGGTATTACGAATAGGCTTCCACAAAATCTAATGCTACTCCTACAGACATCTGGGAAATACATCCAGGGATCTAGGTAAGAAAGAGCGCAATAGGTGAACCAAGTTCCCTAAATTTATTCAATCTGATAATCGGCAGGGATGGGAAGGATCCCCTTTAGCTTTAATCATGATAGTCTATAAGTGGTGGACCATGAGAATATGGGAATGTGTCTAGATGGTCTTATGGAACACCTCATTTCTACAGAGCCTGTCGCAACCAGTATTAAAGATAGTAAAATGGGTTGCTAGTACAGAATTAGAATGATAAAAGCACATTTGTCTGGGCAACACTCACCACAGAGTGGGATCCAGATGAAAAGTAAAGGGACCCTGGAAAGAAAGAGAATATATGATGAAGAAAATTATTCACTCCTTGTTAAAATTTTGTGGATGTAGTCAAAAACAGTCATAGGCGGTAGTGGAAACCTTCAGAAGAGGAAACTGTCAGATCATGCAAGTAATAAGAGATGAAAGTATTGGAAGAAGGCCACACAATGTCTTCTAAAGGGCAATTTAAACAGGCAGCCAATGACATAGAAAGGTGAGGAATCTGGTGAGATGCAACTCAAAACAGATTTATTTCCTGTAAAGACTGACCAGAATAGGCAATACGAGTCAATTTTTGAAGCCACCATGTTAATCACATGAAACTGAAGAATCCCATGGAATATATAGTCTATTTCTAGTACCCCAAAATGAGTTAGTATGAGCCACTTAACACCTGAGGGCCCTGACAGGACATAACAAACGTTTGGGGTCTGAGAAATTGGTGGCAAATGAATGGGTGAGAAGGATTTTTCCCCCCCTCTTTGGCTGCCAGAGTCTTTGGAAGGAAGGATCTATCAGGCAAGACATATATGGAATGATAAAAAGTCCTATGTGCATGTAGTGCAAATAATTCAGATTGATGGCATCCACATTACAACAACAACAAAATATATACTTTAATCAAAAGGTAATACAAGGAACAGGAGGCTAAAGGCTCAAAGGGATGATGAGACAATGCATGTAAAAGATCATTAACATCCCAATTAGACAACTGAAAAGGCCAGTTGGGCCAAAGGATGCGAAAGGATTTTAATAGGTTAGATATCACTGGAGAGCCAAAAACCTTCCTATATTTGGAATATCGAAAGGTAGTCAATAAGGATGCTTTATATGAGGCTACAGTAGATGAAGCCAAACCTCTTGAAAAATCCAAGTCAAAAACTTGAAATGGTAGACATCTTTGGATGAAGTGAATTGAATTTCCATTTTATACACCACTGACAATAAGTGTGACATTTTCGTTGATAAATGGCCATAGTTGATCTACAGAGAGATTTCGTTAAATACAACATAACTTTAGACATTAAACCCCTATGTCTGACAAAGGCCCACATAACTCCAAGGCATGAAGTTTGAGTTTCTAAACATTTGGGTGTAGAATGACAGATCAAGGCTGTCTCAACAAAGATGGCCATAGAGGAAGTAGTAGAAGTGGACACTCTTGCAGATATTGAAGAAGAGGAAACTACATTTGAGCTGGCCAAAATGATGCTACCAAAATAACCCGACAAGGAGTGGAATGAACCATAGCTAAATCTCTGGGCAACAGACGAATTGGGGGAAAGGCATACAGATGTAAACCATTCCAGTCTACTGCTAAAGCTCAAGGATGAGGTACTGGGGACCAAAACAACTGCAATGGAGAATTCCAAAGAGTTGCAAAGGGGTTTATCATCGGAGACCAGAACTGAGATCAAATCCACTGAAAAACCTCATGATATAGCATCAATTTAGTTGGGAGAATCCTGTTGGGTCAAGACACAATTATTTTCATCACTCTGGAAACATGGCACACAAAGAGGCTTAAAAGACGGGAATGAGCCCAGTAGAGAAGATTCCAAAGTTCCGATCTATATTAAATATGATAGTCTAAATTATGACAGCTTAAATCAACCTTGCACTTATTATAATTAAAGGTCATTTGCCAATATTTGTCCAATTTATCAGCTTATCTAAGTCATTCTGTAATATCTCTATATCCTAAGTACAAATAAAGTTACCAAAGAGTTTAATATCATCAGTAAACTGTCATAATTTACTAACTATGCCTACCAATATCATTAATGTAAATGAGAAAATACAAAGGCCAAAACACTGACCCCTAAGGTATTTCACTGGTAGCAAGAGTCCAGTTCGACTGTGCTCCATTAATAACAACTTGTTTTCTCTCATTAAATCATTCTACAATCCAATTTACTAGATTTTCCCCACTTCTACTAGCATGATTTTCTAAATTCAATTTTTGTGTAGTACATTAATAAAATCTTTTGAAAACATAAGTACACCAAGACCTCCAACTTTTGTTGGCTGGTCCAGCTCTAACCAGCCACCTGGGAACTGACATCCAGGAGGGAGGGTTCTCAGCCAGAGGGGCAAACTTTAATGTGACACAAAAATCCAGTCCATACCAACTGACATTTGGCATATAAGAACAGACCTGCAGCAAGAGGATAGTCACACCTTTTACACTGGCAGAACACCACTGCCCCAATCTCAACTGAGTGGAATTGAGCACACTCAGATGGATGGCTTCATCCTTCACCACCCCCCACCCCCACCCCCCACCACCCCAGTGGCCAGGAGCGGGTAAATGACAAGGACTCACTCTCATACTCCACTGAAAGAAGGGTGCATTGGAGAGTAAAGAGGAATGAATCACTGGAGAAATGCAATGAATGACTACAAAACCCTATATATTTTGTAAAAGCAGATCATTACTGATTCATTCAACCAAAGAAGCAGCAGGGAAAGGCAGTAATCCCCTTCTGCTTTACCCATGTTAGTCTAGAATGTACAGTCTGGTGCAAATATATTTATAAAGCAATATACTGCAAGTGGTCTTGTAGAACACTACATCTCAACAGTGAGCAATAAAGATTTTGAATGAAAGTATACCTGCACAGGCACCACTTGCCACAGAACAGGATTCAGAAAGAGTAAGAGGGGCATATGAAGGGAAGGGAAATAAGAGTGAAGGCGAAACTACCCTCTCAAGCGGCTGACGTTTTAGGAAGGAAGGAATGATTGTGATAGAGGAAGACATAGGTTCAGTGGTACAGGATGCAATGTACATCAATAGCAAACACATCCAACCATCAACATCCACAAGTAAAGAAATGTGAGAAATATGTCTTCAAGGAGAGGTGATATAAGGAACAGGAAGATAAAGGCTCAAATGGAGGAAAGGGCATAGAGGACAATGCTGAGATTTCAATCCAGCAATTGAGTGAAATAAGGAGGAAGTTATAAACACAGATTGAAACAAAAGGGAAATAAAAGAAACAAAAAATAAATGGCAATAGCAGAAAAAATGGAAAGTAGATGACAGAGCTGCCCTGTCAAGAGAGATAGACCCTTGTCAAACAACCATTTAAAGAATTCAGTAAGATAAAGAAGGGAAGGTGATGAGGGAGAATATCCTCACCTTAACAGCCAACATAAAAAAAACATGCCACTTACTTTGGTACATAGACATGGATGAGTGGTGGACTGTATGAGAGATAAGGGATGCTACTCATGTGAAAACTCAAACCCTTCACAAGTGACTGGACAAAAGCCACATGTGAAGCTGGAGTAAGGGAACAGAAAGATGAAGCACTACTGAGCGAGGTTGATAAAAGAATGATCTGGAGAGGGGACACTTGTAAAGAGGAAAGAACTAGAAACCATGGTTATGCCAGCCAGAACGGAGCAACAAGAAAGACCCAACATGAAATGGTTTAGACAATAGAAATCACTTTGGATAGAAGATAGATGGAAGGATATGCATAAATTAATCAGTCCAACCAATCCTGGCTGAAAACGTCTATTGCCAAAGCTAAAGGATGGAGGAAGGGAAATCAGAAAATCCAGAGGACCCCTGTTGATGTTCCACTGATCCTGTAGCACCCACTGAAGCAAACACATGTGAGCATGGCCCAGTGGAATAAAAGCCTCCAACAACCCTCAAGTCCCCAAAAGCTAAATAACCTCGCATGCAGGGAGAGAAAGTAATATACAGCTCTCTGAATCAGCTCCGTAGCACTCAACCAATTGGGAGAAAGCTGGGTCCAACTGAGATGGTAATTAAAGAACACCCCAAGATGAACAAGATATTGAGTTTGGGCGAACATAGACTTCTCCGACCTGATAATCCAACCAACATGAGCAGCTTCCAGAAGGAGAAAGTGCATGTGATTGGATGACTCTTCAAAGGATGGAGCTAGAAGAAGCCAATAATCCATGTAGTGGTGGAATCTGAGCTCATGAGCATGTAGAAGGGGTTAAAAGATCTGACTAACCAATAAGTTATTTTCATATACTGAAAATATGCTTCCAATAGGTACTTACCTTCACTCATATGTATAGTTGTTCTCATTCAGTGCTGTCCTCTATATACAAAATTGTTTTCACATGGCACAAGCATTGAACTCCCATGTACCCCATGATCAATGTGGTTCAACTGTGTCTTGCATGTAAATTATCATTCGACAACCCTTCACCAATAGGAGTACAACACACCCTCCTGATGCATGTGACTCCTCCTTTTCGTTCCTACCAAACTAACACTTCAAGATTAGGCAAAAAGCAAGAACTGGACTTTTGGTGGAGAGGAAGGGTGGAAAGTATGAGAGTAGGTAACGTACCGTATTGGAAGTTATTATTTTCCTATACTGTGAAGAGGTAAGTACCTATGGGAAATGTATTTTCAGTATAGGAAAATAATAACTTCTCATATGGTATATTACTTCTGCTTACATATATAGATAGAATTCTACATTGAATCTGTGGCGGGACCAGTGCGAGGGAAAGAAAAAAGTATCTGAAGAATGCTCATGAAGTGTGATCCTTGTTTGGAGAACACACATGGGAGACTGCACCACTTCTGTATCAAGTATACTCTGCATCCAGTGTGAAGATAGGTGTCACATACATGGGCAAAGAGAGAGAAACCAATTGGGTTGGAATTCAAACCACAGTATACCATAATCTCAATCCCATAGAAGAACTATCTACAGACAGGAATGTGGAGAAAGCTAAAATGGATGTGCTCCAAGGTATAGAGTGGCTAGGGCATGATGCACAGTATGTGGTCGGTCAATTCCAGTCCAAAATGCATCGGAAATGGAACCTCCAACCCATGGTAGGAGGAGGGTCCACACCATCTTCACCTCAAGTTAAGTAGAACAGAAGCATATATTGTGCAAGCTAATCTATAAAATGGACACATGTGTGCAAATCTACAACCAATCACATATCCAGGAACCTAACATTTTAATGATGGTAGGATGAGATGTGCCAATGTGGCAGATCACATCAAACTCAATCAGACTGGCATCCCACTGTGCAACATCAGCTGTAGGCAATGAAAACATCCTGAGGTGGAGCACAAGAGGAAGAATTGTCACCCCAATAAACATCATCCTCCAGTTCGGACTGCAAAGAAGCTAGAGCACAATGCCACCCACTGCACAGAAGCTGGGTGCAACATAAACCTCCAGGGCCCACCTCACAGAGATGGAGAACCTGAGGCAAACTGAGTGAGGGAGAGGAAACACAACAACACATGTGAGGATTTATGTTGATTGGCCCAGCTCTAATCCAAAACCACTCACTATAAACCAACAATCAGGTACATACGTAGGTATGTAACAACTACATTTAGGCTAAAGAGTTCAAACAAATCTGTTGAAGATGGGCATGGCCCTGTCATGGATTAAAATAAATTCATTACTTATTTTAACCTAATTCATTCAGAGAATTTGGAAATGAAAGAGTCAAAAAGTTATGTAAGCATCTTGTTGTCTAAACATACCTCTACTCAACTACAATTGTATTATTGAAGATACAGAGAGTCAAAGAAGAGAATATTCATAGGTCACATGACAATACATCTGAAGTTTTTAGTAGTTATTCAAAGGTTTATTTTGAAAGGACTTACAACTTGGATAAAATAAAACTTTGAATCACTGCATACATTATAATATTAATTTCATTTACGTACACTGATAGTAACGGTGTTTAATTAAATTTTGAATGTAACGCGGTTATTTGTGCAGAAAAGCATTTAAAGGGGCTCCTGTTGCAAAGGTAATCAATTAACTCTTTCAGTATGGACTCGGTCCCTGGGACCGACCTTGTAACCATTTTGTGCTTGTTATAGTTTTCATGGTATAACTTTTAGATTAGTAAGGGTATGTTAAAGAAATTTGGCAGATTATCAGTTAAAATTACAATGCTTTCATATGCAAAATATCAATTTTTTATTAAGTCTTAAGGTTTGTCAAGCAATGTTTTTCTCATGCCTGTTTTTTCTTTTTCAGATGTTGCCTATCCAATATGTAAAGAAATTTTCATTTTAAAATTAAAAATACTTTTATGCATCAGAAACTTTTTAAATTTCACAAATGCAAAATCTTTATAATATCCAGATATTCTTACAAAAACATTTTACACACACCACACACAAAAGAAAAATATTTTAAAACTTACTGACTAGTTTTGTCTACTTCAGAGGCACTATCACTGTCAGAGTGACTGATGGAACAAAGTCATGGTATTTATACAAAGGATTTTAAAAACACTCCTAATGGAAAAATAACTAAAACATGTAAATATTAATAAGAACTTCTGAGTGAAAGTGAAGAAGAATATATAATAATATTTCATCCCATTATATCTGCTATATCCAGTGTTGATGAGACCTTTTTAGGATGGCAGAGGTATGACAGACAAAGTAGTGGTTGAGACACTACTTATATTAGCAAACTTATTGCCAACAACTATTATGAAGAAAAGTGGTTTAAGTGTAAGCTTTCACCAATTTTATTTATGTTATAACATATCAGAATTAGTAAAAGGAATTTTTTAACACTATCAATTATACATTATAAATTGGTATATTTAATATATTTCATGTTGTCATTTCTGTTTGAAAAGAGGCCAGAAATCAGGAAAGGCTGTTTCTGATACTCTTAATTTTTAAAACATTTCAGGAGGGTATCCCCCACCTGTCTATGGAGATAATTAAATCAGCCTGAACTCCACCTCACACCGATAGAGTTAACCCTCTACTTTACTAGTATCATCCACCTACTCTTATTGAGTCTTTAAAGATAATGAAAACAATACTCAAGGGTCTTATTAAAGATCAAAATTCTAAGAATATTTCTCCAGTGTGTAGAATTATCAAAAGTGTCTTTTGTCACTTGTTCAAAATTGTCCAAAGTTTGAAAAATCTGTCTGTTCAAATACAGAAAAGGGTGAAAATAAAAACTTGAATAAAATGATAATGTGCAATGCATGTTTAAAGTTTGGGAGCAGAGATACAAGTGTTATTCTACAGAAAAAAAGAAAGTTAGATTTACAAACCTGTACTCCGAATCTAATGTTTTGACTAAGAACATGGAGGGTACAATATATTTGAAATATTTATCTTGTGTAAGATATATGATTATAAAACCCATAACTAAAGAGTTAGATATTTAAAACAATTTGGTTTCGGTAGTTTGGTGACTGATGGGTGAATAGTCGTCTGTCACACTGATTCTTTATCTTAGGTTAGTTAAAGTTTTGGGAGGAAATAATAAACCAACAGTATGCAAAAAGAATAGAACCTGGAACAGTGGAAGTACACCTGTACAGACACAGCTTCATTCTAATTTCAATTTGGTAACAAAACCTTACCTGAACCACAACATTAACTTCTTTAATGCAGTCTATCATATGCTGCACAATCTGCTCGGTTGTCAAAACTTCATAAGGAAATTCTTCTTCGATCTCCATTTTATCTTTAGTAGTCATTGGTTGAGGCTCTAATCCGATTGACAGACCATCGTCTTCTTCACCACTAGACTCATTCCCAGAATCACACTCATAAATAATTTCTTCCTCTGAATCCATCTTGAACACAAAGGAACTTATGACACAACCAAGCTATAAATTTCGATATATTCCTTTACTAAAAATAAACGAATTAAAATATAGTATAAATAATCTAACACCACAATTAGGCTAAATCATGAAATATTTAGCAAATTTGTTTCATCCTGCAACTTTTGTGACGTCATAATAAGTAATAAGGATAGAGTTTGCACCCTGGTAAGGTGATACTGAACTACCACAATGATTTTGTGTTCAGAGTTCAATAATGGCAAAAGTAATTTAAAGATGAAATTAGGCAGCTGAGTTAAATAAAGAAATTATAAGTGGAAATAAAAATCTAAAAAAAAATATACAACCTCGGCACCATTTTACTAAATTTCAGGAAAGAGAGGTTTAACATATTTTATGTTGCTTATGACGACAACTAATTTTATGTCGCATTTACTTGTAGCAGTATTTTGTATGGGCATAATCAAGGTTAAGGTATTTAGGAAATATATATGTGTAAACTTTCAAAACACGTTTCTACAAATCAGAAGTTAGTGGCCTTTTGGTTTGAGGAACTTTCTTTGAAGTTTGACGCCTGTTTGTGGCATGAGACTTTGTTAGTCCGTCGTAATCTTTGTATGTAGATTATATATTCGTTTGACAACTAAATAAATACATGCCCCCCCCCCCACCAACCCCAGTAGCACATCGGCATGTCAAGGTATTTACAACGCTAGTATCCGGGTTTCAATACCCGAGATGGGCCCACTGTGTAGCTTCGTCCTTACCTTCAAACAAACAGATAAGTACATAGTCTTTTAGAAGTGTAGTTATTACACAATATTAAAAAATCCATAATTTATCATAACATCTAAAAAAGTACAAAAGTAATAAAAAGATAATCACAGTTTTATCATAAAATTTATACGAATTTGTGACAGACAAGTGCACATGAAATATAATGATATTATCTTACTATTTTTATCCTTTTAGTAGATTATTGATTAATATTTCTTGTTTTTGGTTCTTTCTCTCCAATAACATATGAGTCTGGCTTTGTGGTACTGTGGGCCCTGCTTTATCATTCTTCTTAAATTTAAAATTTTTAATTTTGTATGAATTTATTTTGTGATTGCTTTGACATGATAATATCATGAATAAATCTGAATATAGCTTATTATTTTCTTGTTGAATCGATAAACTCGTTGTCGATTTTGTTAGTTATTAGAATTTCAAATGGTCTGAAATTAAGTTAATTGATAATTTAAATTTAGTAGTTAAATTGTACTTTGGATTTCGTATTTAAGTATATGCCGATATATATATTCATTTTATGATATTTGCCAACAAGATCGATACACAGTTGTTAAACACAAATACGATTTAATATACACACAACAATACAATTTACAATAACAGTTATTACAAACAATGATTTATAAACAAAAGTTTCATAAACTTACAAACAATATAAAGTTTTCTTTCTTGTCTGGAACTTCCTTGATATCTTATCGTGGGTTCAGGATGAGCGAGTTTACGTAGGTATAATTCACTTAACAGGAAGCTAGCTAGCTTTGCCCTTCGTTATTTATCATATACACACACCGGGTTTTCCACCGTGACGTTATGTAATGTTTTCGTAAAAATAGCCCCGCAGTGGCACAGCAGTATGTCTGCATACTTACAATACTAGAAACCGGATTTCAATACCCGTGGTTGGCAGAGCAGAGATAGCCCATTGTGTATCTTTGTGCTTAATTACAAACAAACAAACAAAAACTGATGTCCGATGAAAATCCACTGAAGTTAAATGAGTTGTAATGTTCGAACTTTGTAAATGCTCCTGGTCAAATATCTGAAGTTTTCCAGTTGATAAGCATTATAACAATCACAGTTATAGCTTCCAAAGTTTGTAGCACACCTACAATAGATTCCTTCCGTTCCTTAACCAAATAAATATTTCTCCTGTTAATAACAAATGTATTACTTTACCGTATTAATGTAACATAAAAACCAACAGTGATCTAATTAACTTTCTAATTGTTTACTTCTGTCACTGTTTCCAATTGTTGATGTGTTTGTGTATATAT
>NW_013666600.1:7006-19594 GCF_000517525.1 Limulus polyphemus | reverse complement strand
GGTTTGTAAAAATTAACAATATTATTATGAAAATATATTTTGCTTAATTAATGCTAATTTCAAAAAATATTAATATGTGAACATAATATAGATTAGTATATAACGTAATTAATATATATTTCAAGTACTTTTTATGTTTCTAATATTTAGATGAGTGACACAAAATTCTCGAGTTTGAAAGGTAGAGTCTTCTATTTTATATTTATTAGTTACTGACCTAAGTTGCCTATTGTTTCTTGATCAAATTAAGGGATCCGGTCAGGTACTTCTTCTTTTAGTCATTATACTTGTAATGTCATTATTTACTTAATAACGCATTAAAATCCTATTTATTATTTATTCTTATAGTCTTCTCTTATTTAGAATTTTGCTGAAAATTTTACCACCTTCACATTCTGACAAATTATGCGGGTGATTCCTTAGGAATGCTTTGTTTTCCAAAATGTTTCTTTAGTTGCGTTTTCATTAACGCAAACATCTTTATTTTGAGCATTTTTCCATTATCTTTGAACTTAATAATTTTACGTTTCTACCTACACATAAATCACAATCCTCTTTGAAGTGGGGAGTCTGTAAATTCTTTTAAACTTCGTGTATATTTGGTTGTTGTTTGTAATTAAGCACAAAGCTACACAATGAGCTATCTGTGCTCTGCCCACCACGGGTATCGAAACCCGGATTCTAGCGTTGTAAGTCCGCAGACATACCGCTGTGCCACTGGGGGGCCGTGTATATTTGGTATGCCACTTTTTTCTGCAATATTATTATATTTCTTTAATAACTCCTGTTTCTCTTCGTACCAATATACCCTGAATTTTTACTTTTGTTTGTATAGTATTTTTAACTTTCATATTATGGTACTCATAAATATTTAATTTTCATCTCTTCGAATTTAGTTTCAATTTTTTGCTTAATTAAAAAAAACTACTTACAATTTTGTCGCACTGAAAATAAAGAAAATGTGATCAAATTCCTGATCTCATTAATAGCAGTTCTCAACTCCATCAAATTATTTAATTCAGTGTCCTCAACATTAGCCCGTTCTTTTTCATCTGATCCTTTGTCTTGTAGAAATTTCTTTACTCGTTTCTTACAACTTGTATCTATTAACTTCAAAGTAATTTGAAGCAATTGCTTTGTTGGCAACAGAGTTAACCAAAGCAATTAAAATTGATTTCAAAAAGTCCTCGTATTTTTCAATTTTGGTTGACACAACCCAAGATACTGCAAAAATTGATCGAATGAACCTTGTATGTCTGTAATAATCTTAATGAACATGACATACCCACAAACTAAAACAACTATACGGGAGCACTTTAATAACCACAAATCTTCAATCAAAACGTGCAATGACAAACGTTGTCAAACCTGTAAGTTTATGCAGCAGACTAACAATTTCTCTGATAAAGACAACCAAAGACAGTTCAAAATCAACAAAACCATAACATGCACTACAAAAAATGCTATTTACTTAATAGAGTGCCGAAAATGCAACTTCCAGAATGTAGAACAAACTGAAACAACTATACGGGAGCGGTTTAATAACCACAAATCTTCAATCAAAACAAACAAAGAACTTCCGGTTGCATTTCAACATGCCTATCACTCTCTTGACGACATGATACTGACAGGTATAGAGACAAATTTTACATCAAACAGAAACAGGGAAATTAAAGAAGCTTACTGGATAGCACTGTTAAATACTGTTACGCCGAATGGCATCAATCTCGATCCTGGGATTGTTGACCTTCGAGCGTCTCTAAAAAAAATTCCGAAAAACTTGTAATTAAGTTTGTAAAGTTTTATTATTATTATTCACATTTTTATTCATGCTTCTATTTCTTTACATTATTGTTTCAGGTATCGATTTACATTATTATTTTCTCTAGCTCTCATCTTCCTATTTATTTTATTTTTCTCTATCAGTCAAAAGTTTCAGACATGATGAAAATTAATAATAATTTTTTAGTTTTTTTCTCTCTACAAACGAATTCTCCTTTCCGGGAGACTAACAGCTTCAGTTGTGATTGGCTGGTCACCAGATTTAACTTAACTGGGACTTCTGGTTTACATGTCGTCACACCTCCTAGTATATTGCGCAGGCTAAAGGCCACCATTTGTTCTCCTGAAGAAGAATAGTCGAATATTCGAAAGCGCTCGAGTTTTGGGTCTTATTTTAAGTCTATACCCACAAAAGTTACTATCAATGAATCGTTTATCGGTTCTATACAAGTACATCTGTATTGCAGAACAAATTATTGAGACAATAGTCCAATGTATCAGTGATTTTGGTTTACAACTTGAAAATCTACGTGGACAAGTTTATGATGGCGATGCAAATGTGGTTGGTTTATATTCGGGTGTGCAGGCTCAAGTAAAAAAAATTGCAGCCAAATGCTGAATTTGGACATTGTGCAGCGCATAACCTTAACCTTGTGATAAAAATGCTTTGGACAACATTCCTGAAGTCCGTAACTTCTTTGCTTTCATAAGCAGGTTTATGTTTTCTTCCGTCATAGCATTGTACGATGGGACATTTTGACTTCTATTTCAACTGATATAGACCAAAAGTAGGGTCCAGTTACATTAAAACAATTGTGTCCAACACAATGGTCATCAAATCTAGATTCCTTAAACGTTCTACGTCATAGAAATCCTTGATGTGGTGAAAGCACTTTCTGTTATAATTCTGCGAGTGTGAAAGGTGACGAGCGTAATGATGCAACTGCATTACGAAACAAACTTGAAATGTATGAAACAAATTTTCCCATTTTTTTAGCAAAATTTGGGCCCAGTAAGTGTATTTTCTAAAATGCTTCAGTCAGATTCCATCGATCATAGCAAATGTGCAGAGATTCTCAATAATATTGTCATTGAAATTACAAACTTGAGAGACTAGCTTGAAGAAGTTATGCTGGAAACTTCTCAGTTGGCATTGTAGTGGAGAATTGAAATCACATGGTTCATGGAAAAACGAGTTTTAAGAGTTAAGAGGCATTTTGATGAACTAGCTGAAGTTGAAAGATTATCTAACCCAGAAAAGAAGTTTTAAGTTCACGTATTTTATGGAATGTTAGGCCTTGTTATTACGCAATTTAAAATGCAGTTTGAAGGAATGAATTCGGTTGTGAAAACATTTCAACCTATTTTTCCCGCGTACCTCATATCTGTGCCACATTATGAACTTTTTCCTCCGCAAAAACATTTGCATCAAAGTGCTGCAATGACATATCTGAAAACCTGCTACATCAACTCATTACGTTTCGTACATGCTTTAAGGAGTAGTTAAAATCACTGTCGACTGTGCATGAATTAATTATAGACTTTAACAGTGT
Organism: Limulus polyphemus; assembly: GCF_000517525.1. NCBI lineage: Eukaryota > Metazoa > Arthropoda > Merostomata > Xiphosura > Limulidae > Limulus > Limulus polyphemus. The sequence continues at coordinate 16,259 of NW_013666600.1, read as the reverse complement.
GCAGAGTAGTTTTTTGGATATCATCACCGAGTGTACAATATTCCTTACTATTCCCGTAACAGTTGCACAGTGCGAGCATTCATTTTCGAAATTTAAGCTGATCAAAAACTATCTGCGATCCAGAGTTTGTCAAGACCGACTTTCTGGCTTTACCATATTGTCCACAGAAAACAAAAAATGCAAAACAGATAAACATTGCGAATGTTATTGATTCATTTGCAAACAAAAAAAACCTAGAAAAGTAATATTTGGATGTTTATATTGTTAGTCAAAAGACAGAAATGTTGAATTTTGCTACTCAATTTGTATACCTACATGTACTTGTATACTTGCTTATATACCAATATTTTGTATATGCCCCACCTTCCTATACCTATTTGTTTTAATATAATAGTTGAGGGTTCATTATATCATATTGAACTTTGTCTGTGTTTTCCCTATTAAAACTGACAATTTTAAGCCACTAATTGTAATTCAGTGAGAAACAGTGAACATTTTTCAACTCCACCAAGGGCCCTGTCATCTGTCGCACCCGGGGCTCTTGTTAGGCTGTTACGCCGTTGACTATTCCAGTTCCTTTGGGTGAATGGATTGTCTTCCATTACAATGTATACATTCTGCCACACAGCAGCCTTCATTAGCTCTTCGTAGTTATGGCCGTTGGGTTAGAATAGTCACTCCATATGTCTCCTGGGTGGGTGTCTTTCCACTCCAGATCGAAAAACTTGTTTAATATATCCTTGATTGCTTGGATTGTTTCGACAATGTTCCAGGTTATGAACGATGATGAATAACCTCAACTTCTGATACAACTGGGTAAGCATGTGTTTATCAAAACTCATTCTTTGATCCAATAGATATGTCGAACTGAATAATGATGTTTTTAGCTAATGCATTAGCACCTGTGTCAGGAAGAGGGCAAATACTCTACGAAGTGGGTGAAGTAGTTGACAACAACAAGTGTGAGTTGATTATTCCTACGTTTAAGACAACGATTCGATTGAATCTAGGGATATCCTCTACCGGTTCGAACCAGTTTGTCACTGTTTCAGTTTAACCTAGCTCTGATTACAATTTCTTTTGGCCGTAGAAAGTGTGGAATTTTTGCAAATATGTCCCATGCTCTTAAGCTAAGTGAAGTGTGACACATTTAAAAGTATCCTTTTATCCTGGAGCCATGAAGTATCTGCAGGATTTTGGGTCATATTATCTTAAAATTTGTCAGCTGCATGATGATTCAATTAAGATACCTATTCGACATCTGTTGGGGATATTATTTTTCTTTCAGAACCTTCCCCTCTATTTTATGAGCCCAAAGACTATGGGAGAGAGAACTGTGTTATCCAACTGCATTGAAGACGTCTTCTTGTGCCAAGTTTTTCATTTCTAATACGCATATGGCTCCAATTCTTACGGGTCACAATGTCAATGCTTTGACCTTCCATTTACTTGGTTTTAGATTAGCTAGGTCTAGGCACTTAAAGAGGAGATAGACACTAATAAGCTTTACTGAATGTTTGTCTGCATTTCAGTGTTGGTTAATGAGAATTTACACATGAAAAATTAATTATAGTAATTTATAAAAACTATAAAATATTTTATAATAATCTGTAACAACATTGTTTGTTTGTTTGTTTTTGAATTTCGCGTGAAGCTACAGAGGGCTATCTGTCCCTAATTTAGCAGTGTAAGACTAGAGGGAAGGCAGCTAGTCATCACCACCCACCGCCAACTCTTGGGCTACTCTTTTACCAACGAATAGTGGGATTGACCTTCACCTTATATCGCCCCCACGGCTTAAAGGGCGAGCATGTTTGGTGTGACGGGGATCCGAACCCCTGTAACAACATAAGAAGTCTGTGTAATGGTTTATATAAGTGGCGGTTATTTTATCATTTATTTGGTAAAAATAGTAAAAAGTCCGTTGGTCCTTTTAGTAAAAGGAAAACATTCGATTTCTACAATTGAACATTCTACAAATTTTATGTTCTTTAACATAACTAACAATTATAGATAAGCGATATACCAAACCTCATAAATAAATAACGCAAGCCACTTACTTGCTACCTTATTTCGTGCCTCTGTTGCTGTGGTAGTGTCCTCCCCCCCCCCCCCCCCGTTTACAACTTACAACGCTCATCCGGGCTCGATTCCCTGCGGTAGACAGAGAGCCTATTGTGTAGTTTTGAATTAAGAAGACAACAACAACTTTACAGCACATCAAATTCGATGACGAGGAACCAACCCACTTTGAGATTAATAATGGTTGGAGACGGCTTGAATGAGTAATGAAGAAAGACTTTAATATAAGTTTAACATAACAGCAAATGTACAACGTTTCGACAAGGTTTTGTCATAATCATTTGCTGTTATGTTAAACTTATATTAAAGTTTTTCTTCATTACCCATTCAAGCCGACTCCAACCATTTATAGCACATCGTTCCAACGGAAGCTCAAAAATTACAGCCCTGAATTAAATAACAAAGATTCAATAATCGGTGAATAACTTACCATTAGTGATCTAGTTTAGTTGGTGTTTATATTCTCAAATCACTTTCGGATTCTAAAGAAAATTCTTGCTTCTGAGCTATGTGTTCACCACGTAACGTTAAAATCTTCCTTTAGCAAACGTCAAATATTTAAATATTAAAAACATAGCCTATAACACCTGCAATAGATATATTGCTAAATATATCAGCAACAATAAACGCAATTACAAACTTTCTTCTAAATACCCCCTTGTGACTCAGCAGGAAATGTGAGTGCTGATAATGTTAAAAATCTAATTAAGATACACGCGATGGGCACAACATCGATTAACGTTTAACCTATTGTGTGGCTTTGTGGTTACTGATAAACAATCAGAAAATGCATAAAAGTTTAAAGTAGTTTTAGTTTTCTTTTCATTTTAACCTATCAAATAAATGTAGTAACAATCTAATACTTTTAACTATATGTTATTTTTCCTTTCTTTTCCCCAGCTTTTTAATTTTGTTTTGTACACTTTTACTGCAATAATTCATTTTTCTCACTACTGTGATGTGTATGTATAGTTTACGATCTTACACTATAATTTCGTAGCTTTAACCAGAGCCTACTCTTTTTTCCATTGCATTAGGTAAAATTGATACAATCGTCTACAGATTCTAATTAGTTTTCTACGTAATAAATTTATATATTATATTTTTGAACAATTGATAATTTCTAAGACATTTACTTCGAAAGTGGCGTCACCTTCTGTTAATTATATACGTAATTGTGACAGTGACCAATAGGGTAAAAGATTGGGAATTTTAAATTTTTGAGTTAAAACATGTGGTAGTAGATGTATTCTGCCACTTTCAAATATTAGAAATAGAGTCAAAGAAGAATCATAAACCGTGGTTATTATTATACAGAATACATCTGACTTTCCTCTAAACTATGGCTCTGAATATGATGAACATGCCTTTGGTAAGTTGATTGTAATTTCAGTTTAATTTTTATTTTGTGATTAATCATGGTCGAATTTCTTTGAAATTGGTTTACCTAATTAACTTGTATTTGTAAGTTGTACTGTTGTAGTACTAGCACTAGTGACTAAGTAAGATCTAAAGAAGTCAACCAGGGGCTATCATTGTATCAAATTCAAAACGCGTCAGGTCCTTTATAATTATATTAAAAATGTTTTAATTCATGCTTTATAACGTTGCTTTCGTGCTTATAGATTTAAGCATGAAGGAGCTTATGTACTTACAATTTTACATACTACTACTTAGTACTAGTAGCATCAATGTAATACTAATTGTAATGCTAATACTCGGATAGTGATACAGTGGTCTACCTGTGTTTATCTAATCTTAAGCCTTGTTCATTTTATTCCAAGCGTCATCCGCGAATACCACTTCCAGTTTTCCATTGTTTCATTGTTATTATGCAAGTGAAACTAACTTGCCATCGAAAGTTAAGTTTTAAACAAATGGTTCAAACTGTGTAACTGTAAACAATATTTTAACATTAAGTTGTAAAATTCTTAAATTAGATTAGAATTAGAAATTAATTTTTTACATTTGCAACTAGCATAACATTAATAAGACAAAAGAATACCTACTACTTAGTACTAGCACTAGTTGTAGTACTACGAGTACTAGGCCTGAGAAGTTAATAATAACAATAATGCTAGCAATAGTACTAATATTAATACAAAATATAGTATTAACTATACCCTCTTTATTTATAATTATAATATAAACTAATGTGAATGCTAAGTTATAACACATTAACAGTTAAAGTTTTTTGATGTCCAAATAACTTAAGTTAAATAACAAACTCTTACACTTAAAAGTTGAACTTGAAGTGCTCAGTGGCAAATCTGAAGGCTTATAATACTAAAAAGCGGGTTTTGATACATGATAGCCCATTGTGTAGCTTTGTGATTAATTACAATATCTAATCAAAAACACCTTGGGTGTGAAAGAAATGTGTGTCCCAAAAAGGATTCAGTGTGTGTCTTAAAGGAATGACATCAAAATTGGCAACCAAACTGGTAGTTACACTTGTAGTATTGATAAGAATTTACAGCAAATATTCATTCATTAGTTAGCCAGGCAGTGTTTTTTGTTCAAGTTGAGGCATAATGGTGGGTAAAACAAAATGTGACCTAGCTAATGAATGAATGAATATTTGCTGTAAAATTCTTATCAATGATATAAGTGTAACTACTAGTTTGGATTACCACAATTTGAGGTATAGAAGGTGGAAAATTGCTAAACTATCACTCCTGTCAATAATATACATTGTGTTCTGCAGCAGATTGTTTTGGCCATGTGACACACTACTTGTAACTTGTAAAACAAAGTGGCTTTATTAACCATTACAGGCGATAGCTAAAGTTTAAAATGAGTTAACATTTGATACTAAGTTAAGGCTATGTTAATTGCAATATTCCAGAATAGTACAAAATTCAGGCTTTAGATCTGCCTTACAACTTCATTCATTCATTTAGAATGAAAAACCGACAAAAATTAGGTGAGAAATTGCCTGAATTTTGGACTACATTACCTAGTAGTACAATTGAATAATCAGGTTATCAAAGTTCACATTAACAGATTAGGATAGAGATTACAGTAAAGTATCTTTATTTTAATTCTTCTCCAAGATTTTTAAAAACATTTTTAGTTTCAAATAATTAATATAAAAGCTTGTGCTGCATAAAACATTAACTATTACAAATTGAAATTTATGCTTGTTTTAAAGAACATTTTATATCTGTAAGATGATTTTTTTTACAAATGTTTTTTTCATCTACAGAGTCTTTCGAATAATGAGAATACAGGAGTTCATGTAGCAGTAAAAAAGAATAATAAAACAAAATTGCATAGAATTGCCCTTGAAGACATAAAAAACAAAGCAGAACCAAAAAAGGTAACGGGTAAAACTGGACTAGAGAAAGTGAAGAAAGTTGAGGTTTGTGAAATCAGTGATATTTCCCAGGTTGAATAACTTCTTAATGATTCATTATTTCAAGCAATATTTAATTTAATTAACATAGAAATTATTGTATTTTTTGGATGAAAATTATTATATAGAAATTCTGATATTCTAATTCCAGATTCTGTGTTTTTACATTATTTTCAAAGTATAGAATTATGATTAACTTCTTGTGTAAGTGATGAAATAATATTCTGAGCATAATAAAACTTGTTTACTCAGTTTTATTAAGCCTCATCAGCACACCTGGGGTCCACATGGACCCCAAAGGCTTTCTTGGTTGTACATCTTTTAACATAATCCTTACAAATTTCTATCAATTCATGTAATTGTCAAGCATTAACCCTGGATTGATATGACACTATTGTTTTTGAAACAGGTAGATGGATTACATAGCTATAATCTAATATTTATCTGGGGTCCATGTGGACTCCATACTATCATTGATTGTCACTATACATGCAGTTCAGCCTATAGCATACAAAACAAATTTTCAAATGTTTATTTCACTATATAGACTGTTGTAGAAGATAATTCATCAAAGTAGTACAGTATTGTCTTGTCTGCTTGCTTATAACATTCCTCAGTACCGTATTTTTCAGTGTATAAGACGCACTTTTTTACCCCAAAATTTGATGTCAAAATTACTTGCGTCCTATACATCGAAGGTATGAATAATATATATGTCACGTGATGAGTTTCTAGATGAATCAGGGAACATCACGAATAATCCTGTATTTGCTAGATGCCCTCTATTCCTGTATATAAGTGTGCCAGATAAAGCGAGCTAATTAATCAGAATTGATAGAGATAGAGACGGACAATTGAGTCAAGTGTGGTAGTGACTGTAAGTAAAGTGTGTGAATTGTTGTGAATTATAGCGTGTGTTTAATTTAAAGTGACTGTGGAAATTAAGTGTATTGCAAAGTTGTATTGAGAAAGAATAAACTAGTTTTATTTAAGAAAGGACTTGTATCGCTGAAGTTTTCCGAAAAGAATTTCTACGGAAAATTAACAAACGAGCAGATACGAAACAAATTGGTATCAGAGAGTGGGACGAAAAAAAAGATGGAGACGAGAAGTAGCAAATCAAACTACAGCTTAGCAGATTTGATGACAGCAATACAAGAACAGCAAAATAAACAAGAAGAATGAGAAAATAAACAAGAGAGATTACAGCAGTTGTTGGAGGAAAAAGAAAAGAAACAAGAAGAGAGATTACAGCAGTGGCAAGAAAACCTGCAACAGTGGCAGCTTGAACAGCAAAATAAACAAGAGAGATTAAAGCAGTTGTTGGAGGAAAAAGAAAGGAAACAAGAAGAACGAGAAAATAAACAAGAAGAGAGACTACAGCAGTGGCAACTGGAATAAGAAAGGAAACAAGAAGTACAAAAGGAAAAGATTAGTAAATTTCAAAGTGAATTAAATACATTAAAGGATGATTTAATATCTTTTACACAAGAAGGCTATATTAGCCACTGACCTAATCAGCCTCAGACAACGTGAAGCCCCTTCCAGACCCCGCAGCTAAACCCTAATGCAGACATTTTCAGTCCTGCCAGAAGTCACATTCCAGATACGAGTGTCAGAAATAGGGGTGATCTAGTACAAAGGAAGCCACAGGAATTCGATGGGAAGGCATCATGGGAAGCATATAGAGCACAATTTGAGCTCCTGGCAGAAATGAATGGATGGACAGAGGAGCAGAAGGTAGTGTACCTGGCAACAAGTTTGAAGGGACAACCACTGGAAATACGTGGACAGTTGTCAGCAGATGACAGGCACAACTGTAGAGCACAGATACATTTGTGTGGTGATGGATTATTTCACCAAGTGGCCTGAGGCATATGCAATACCAAATCAGGAAGCTACAACTGTAGCTTTGGCTATTAGTGGTTTCTTCTTCAGATTTGGTATGGCACATGAACTATTTTAATTTTGTGTTTGTAAATTCTGTACATTTAATTATCTATTGGTTTAATTTAAGTGGCTATTGTTTGGTATGAACAATACTAAGGAAGGGGCAGTGTTATGACAGTGGAAGTCATGTGATGCTGGTAACATGTGATAAGTTTCTAGAAGGATCGGGGAACATCATGAATAATCCAGTATTTTTTAGATGCCCACTTTTGCTGTATACAAGCATGTCAGATAAAGCAAGACAATTAATCGGAATTGAATTGCAGACAGGCAGAGATAGAGATGGACAATTGAGTCAAGCACAGTAGTGACTGTAAGTAAAGTGCGTGAATCGTTGTGAATTATAGCATGTGTTTAAATTAAAGTGACTGTGGAAATTAAGTGTATTGCAAAGTTGTATTGAGAAAGAATAAACTAGTTTTATTTAAGAAAGGACTTGTATCGCTGAAGTTTTTCGGAAAAAAATTTCTACGGAAAATTAATAAACAACCAGATATGTAATAATACACAAGCCATGTGTAAATCTATTTAAATAGTCATGCAAAGTTTAGTTCAGTTGAATGTGTTATTTATAACAATAGTAGTTTTTTCTTTTAAAAACATAATTATTTATAATGCTCCCCAAGTAATAAAAAATAACTTATAGTAAATGATGAGAGTGAAAAAGCTTGTAAATACACAACAATCCCTGTTTAATGTGGAGCAGAAGAAGACCATTTCAGGCCTTACTTTAACAAATAAAACATCGTTTTTGAGTGTTTGCCTTGAATTCAAATGTGCAATGCACTTGACCAATCAGAGCGCTTAATGCAATTTGCATTGGTAATTGCCTAATCAGTATTTTAATTTTCATTTAATAATTGGCAGTGTTCTCTGTGATGACTTTTTATAATGCCCTTATTTATAGGAACCTTGTTTGATAATTGTTATAAATAACCTGCTTTTTGGATTTTCAATCCATGGCCTACTATAAGGATACATTTGTGTTGTGGTCTGGTTGAATCCAAGATGACCCACAACATACACTTTCAGTTTTCTTTTTGTTGAATTTTGCAGTATTGTGGTAATCTCATCATATATTGGTGGATAACAACTTGAATATAGGAGTATAATAAAACTTCAGCATTTTTTGATACACTGTTTGTATAAGGAATGGTTTAATACTACTTATTTCTGTACTGAGGAACAGTGTAATTTCTTGATTTAACATATTTCCTCTAGAAAACATATTTTTATGATGTTCATATTGCAAACTTACCCTAATAGAGCTTAATATAATGTAAATTTTGTGCTGCGGTCTGGTTGGACCACAAGTGTTCCACAATATATCTTTTCAGGGGGTATGTTGATGACTTTCTCATAAGTGTATTGCAGTACTAGATAACAAGGGACTATTTGATCATTCGAGGATGTCCCTATACACCTACCTTTAAGAAAAAGTAAATATTTATATTCATACTTTATTTTACAAGAAATTATTTATTCCACTGTTCTTTTAAATATGCATTTTAGAACACAAAATTGTATCAGACAGTAGAATAGAATGTCCCAAAACTACTATAGTTTAACTGGGTGTCTAACTAAACTATAAATAGGCTAGAAAAATTCTGTTAGCTGCTTGGAGCACAAAAGCATGATCACAAAAATGAAATTAAAATTAAATATCTGTTTAAGTGTTCCCAAATGAAATAGCAGTACAAGAAATCTTGTAAAGCAAAAAAAGCACTTTATATTGGTTATGAATAATCCAATAACAATGTTGGAGAGAATTGATTACATCTTTTGAAAGACAATGACATGGGAGGGGCATGTTTTGTGGGCTTGAGATATATATATATATATATATATATATATATTTATTTA
>NW_013666600.1:0-6082 GCF_000517525.1 Limulus polyphemus | reverse complement strand
ACTTTGTTTTCCATGTGACACATGTAAAAATTGGCGAAGGTTACTCCAAGAGGAGAGCCCATGGATTAAGGGTCCCAGAACTCTGAAGTACCCCACTTGTAACTCCAATCCAGTTTGACTTAATTACACTTGTCACAAACCTTTGCTTCCTCCCCTTTAGCCAACCCTTTATTCATTGACTAACTTCTCACCTACACCCACAAATAATTCTTTGCTGATCTTTTAGTGGCACTTTGCTGAAAGCCTTTTGAAAAGCCAGGTATACCGAATCCACATATTTCTTCATAAACATTAGTAGTAACACTTTAGAAGAAGGTGAAAAGATTTGTGAGATATTTCCCCATGTGAAACCATGTTGAATGTCCATCAAATTGTAAACTTTGTTAGGTGGCTTTTCAAATCATCTTTAGTCAGACTCTACAGAACTTTCATCACCACAGAAGTAAGACTAATTGACCTATAATTATCTTGACAATGCTAGTTATTTCCCTTAAAAATAGGTGTAATTTTAACCATCTTCCAGTATCCTGGCACTTGCCTACTACTCGAAAATGAAAAACATTTTAATACATCTGTCACACAACCTTCATGTGCAGTAATCCACATGAGCACTTGCATGTGATCATAGAATGGGTGGGAAAGTGGTGAAAAGATGTAAGTATCTGTCTGAAATGCATTTCCATATTAAGAAAATGTTAACTTCAGCAATTCTTCCTACCTCAGCACAACTGAGAGCTAGAATACCACAATGAAAATTGTGGAGGAGCTGGTGCAGACCAGTTACAAAGATGAGATATTTTCTGAAGAAGCAACAGAAAGAGAAACATCCATGGGGTGTGACTTCCATTAGACAGATGGTTACCTAGTAGAGCAGCACCTGGTAGGAAACCATATTCAGTCCTGCTAATTCTTATGATTTAGGCATAATTGTTTCAATTTATTTTCATTATAAATTTGTACAAATTGTTATTTTATGTGAAATTCCAGAATTTTTTTCACCAAATTTTTCTACTAATAATTTTTTGATAAATATTTCATTGATTTCTGCTTTGCATCTCAATCTTACAAATACTTGAAATAGTTATTAAAAAAGTGTGTGAGTAGTAAGCATCTAGAGTGCTTTGATTATTTTTTGAAAGGAAAATGGCAGATAAACGTTTTTGCTTTGTCTCCAATGGCTCCAACAAAGAAAAGTTTATAACAAGCAGATATTTTGGCATGAGTATTCAAAAAAAGTTCAATGCTATTTTATCCTCAAAAGGTATGACTTATGTAAAATGTATATTTTGTTTGTGATTTCTCTGTTACTCACAGAAGTTAAAGTGACATAAAAAAACAAAAACATTTCAATACTAATAAACAACAGCAAAATTGTTCAAAGGTGTTAGGAATTCATAAACTAAACTCATTTTCTGTAAAACCTGATACCAAATGAGAAAATGTGATCATAATGCAATGTTTAGTCACTTTCTTCATTATGGAACATAATTGTCCTATGGCAATTTTGGACCATGTTTCAAAACTTTCTGCCAAAATGTTTCCATATTTGGGAATTGTTAAAAGAAGTGGATACTTTAGAACTAAATCCTCTGTAATAGTTAGAGAAATGGTGAATGTTAGTAACATTAAAACTAGGGCTTTCAACTTGTCCACTGATAACAATAATGATGTTGACAGTAAATTGTACTCTTATTGTAGTGACATACTTAAATGACAACAAGTAAAAGGTAGTAAAGGCATTGCTTTCTAATCCTACTGTAATTGGAAAATCAAATGGTGAGAATCTTGCAGGACTCCTTCAAGAAGAACTAGCCTCAGTCCTTAAAGTGGGAAAATTGTGTATCATGGAGATGACAAACCATGGTGTAACAACAAGTTAATGATGTTCCTGCTATTGTGCATCAAGTGGATGGTTCCTTTCAGCCTACTTCTCCATTTCATTTCTCTTGACATTTTGTGTTATTGCCTTCTGTGGTGCTTTCCACACCTGTGGAAGATTCTGGCCAAAATTTCCATTTCCAGACTTTGCTTCTGGCTTTTCTTTTTTTAATGAGGAACAGGTACATCTTTTTCTTTTTTGCTATGTTCATAAATCGGGTATGTGTTGTTTGTTGTCCAAAGGATAAAAAATCTAGAAGAAATATGCTTGTGATTCTTAAAACCCTTTTTGCCCTTTCACCATCCCACAAAATACACAAATCAAATACAAGTTTTTAGGCTTTTGCCTGTATTAAACAATGAGCAATAGTCAAAATTGCTTGCTCATTCAATCTGTATTAGAGGTCTAAAGTAAAAAAATAATATTTAAGAATGAAGACAGTATTTCATTTTAATATATACAAGGAGAGTTGTAAATTGCCAGGGCTCAACATTAGCAGGAGCTCAGGAGCCTATGGCCTTCATAAATGTTGTCAGGCCCATAAAAAAAGTGTCTGCTTGGTAGCCCATGTGGCCCCTTAAAATCAAAAGAATTATTAAGTTTGACTCCACATAAATGATCTAAGCATTTCTTAAACAAGCAGACCTTTTAACAAAACATGAATGAACCTTCCCAAATTTACACACTCGTCAGTCATGTACAATCCACAAATGTCACTATAAATGCTTGTGCAATGAATGTTTAGCTGGAAGACGTTTATGCTAGCTGTGCTGGTGTATGATGTATACAGCATGTATAGCCTATCATGTCTAACAAATGGTGTACATGTATGTGTGCAATTGATACATTATGTGTGTATGTGTTGTGTAGGTCAAGCAACGTGTGTTCAAGATGATGTGTTTCAGGTGGCTCATAGCCTTTGCCAAGGCTATCATGGATAAGGTATCCCCCAATTGATTGCTCTATTCCAAGGGACCCATGCTAGTGACCAGTGACTCCATGAACAAAGTTCCTTGCCAATCCATCGGGATAACACAATCTAAGGGTCCACGGCTGCACTGTACTTTGTTTAAAGGCTGGGCAGTTCAGAGCTCTGTGGCTTGTGAAATCAGGGGACAAGATATCTGGTTTTGATTCCCAAATTGTGATATAAAACCACTTTCCTCTTTGTTTAGCATAACATGCAAATCATTCCTTTCTCTATGTTGTCTTTGAGACCTCCAGCAACACAGTGAAAGTGCCATAATGTTCCAGTTTAAAAAGCCAAAGCTGTTGTCCATTTCTCGGAAATTCCTACCAAACTGCACATACAGTATTTTTACACTGTCATGCGCATATTGCATAAACATGTACAATGTATAGTAGTCTGTTCATGACGTTTGGAATGTGCCCATTTGGTGCCTGCAGCCAAGCCAACTAGAATAGACTGTGTATGTACAGTACATGCTCTGTATATTTAGCACTGAGCCAGCTATGAAGTTCTTGATATATACTTGGTCCCAAAGACTTATCACGTGACCATTTCTTACTTGTATGTAGTTTTAATACTATCTTTTAAAACAGTATTTTAGGCCTCAACAAATATTTTCAGATCTTGGAGCCAGTTGTGCCTAACCTAACTTTTCTACTGTTTGTACTGGGAAATGGGGGCTTGATTATTCATGATCCTCGATTATCTCTGGTTTTTATTTTTCCCAAATTTTCTCAAAATAGTTGTGCCATTACAATTCTAGACAATAATTTACATGTTTTGTAGAAATTAATTTTGGTTGCAAAAGTTCAGGTGTTTCATGATATCTGGGGCTCTTGCGTGCAGGGTCTGGCGTGTGTTCAAATTGTAAGTTGGTCAGTTCAAGCCTAGTCTTGCCTCTTATTTTCAAGTGTTAAGATAGGAATACAAAATATTTGTAGCTTGGTTTATTTTATTTGATCAGTGATTAAAAACATAATATACAAAAACACATAAAATACACATTAAGATTTCACAACGATTTCACTGAACTTCAGCTGTTGTCTGCTGTTCTGTACTGCACAGCAGGCATCCTTTAACCACAGATGCATGTTCAGGTTGTGTTGAAGTATTGCCCAGTTATGCTCTGTTCTCTTCCCTACAGAAAACTAGTATTTTTTATCTGTTTTAACAAAGGCTTTTTTTTTTGTAATAATTCCCAATCATAGATTTGTGTGAACTTTTGGCTTATTTTTCACAGGCATTGATAGTGCATGTTCAGGTGGTTAGGGTGCTTGGCTCACAATCTGAGGGTTGCAGGTTTGAATCCCCATCCAACCAAACATGCTCTCCCTTTCAGACATAGATGCATTATAATATGATGGTCAATCCCACTATTCACTGGTAAGAGTAGCCCGAAAGTTGGCAGTAGTTGGTGTTGACTAGCTGCCTTCCCTCTAGTCTTTCATGCTAAACTAGGAACGGCAAGCACAGATAGCCCTCATGTAGCTTTGTGCAAAATTCAAACAAAACAAACAAGCAGTCTACTAGCAGAAAAAATGCCAAAATATATGAACTAGTTACACATGTTAGTGATTAAATTCAACTAAAACAGGAATGGGCAATCAAAAGTGGAAGTATTATAGGAGAAGTGGAACTGTAATCTTGTAAATCACGAAATTTGGAGAAATTGAGCATGACTGACCGACACTTGGCTTTTATGATTTTGAGGACTTTTATAATTTTCCATGATAATGTGATTAAACAACAGTAAAAAGATTATAATTTAAAACAAGGAACCTTAATATATATTTAAAATTTTTATTTCGATTAAACAATGGCCTAACTAGTCGGATACACTAGTGCCTCGATTATCTGTTTCTGTTATCCACGATTTTTTATTTTCCCTGGACCAGCACAGATAATCAAGGCACCAATGTATATTTATTTATTTTCACAGCAATAGGTGCATGTTAATGTACTATCAACAACCACTTGATAGTATTGCCTGAACTAACTGCCTTTGACCCTGTCTGTGTCTAAACACACACATTAAATGGTTGAATTGAGAGAAAGAAGAAAGCAAAATAGCATCAAATTGTAACATGTTGTGCAACCACAGCACTTCATTCCCAAAAAACATCAAGTGGTGAATCTGCCATTAAAATATTGAAACAAAGTTCAATTTAGGACTCAATGAATGCTAAAATAGTTCCAGACTTCCAAGAGTCCAAAACTGTTTAGGAATAGTTCTATTTAGCACAACTCAAAGCATGAAGAAAATGGGAGAAGATGCTAGGTGATACAATGAAATTTTTAGTCACCATGGTGACTTGGCAACTTGGGATTTGTCAAGGCTTTCAGTATGTATATCTTCACAAAATTTGACACTTATAGTAAACATTACAAGATGTTTGTACAAAAAATCAGTTTTTTTAATGAAGTATTTTTACTAGATTTGTCTGTGAACAGTCCTTTTTGATCAGTCTGAGTGCAAAATGATTTTCATTTTAAGCTTAAAAATACTTTTCTTCATCTCAAAATCTCATGTCACTTACATAATTTTTAAAACCTCCTAAATACATTTCAAATGTTTTTTTCAATAAAACTTTATTTTATCTGTTGTTTTCTCTGTGCTAATTCTATACGAAGTTAGTCAATTTGATAGACCTCAGTACCACCAAAAATAATCAAATGTATCTAAATTATCCTTTTTTTTTCTTTCTAGAATGATTTCATATTGTAACATAGAACTAAATTTGTTTATCCTAAATATCCTTAAATTTGTAACAATATACATCTATTCTCACTTAAACTATATTATTTTATTGCCCTTTGAAGTGTGTGTAACTACTAGTACGATTTGTGCTATTATAATATAAATTGTAAATTACTTGGGGAATGTGAAATTCATGTAACTCTACTGAATTGCATTACCCACAAGCTACTCCAAACTGCTCTATGCATCATCATGAAAATTTATTGTATTATTTATTTTACCTAATGTAACCTTAACTCACCAAAAGTTTCCTATTTTTTACGTTTTAGTTACTTTTGTAATAATAAAGAATGCAGATGAAAAACAAGAAATAAAGTACTTACCTGGGCCCTTTTTTATGACACTTGACCCTATTTCTTTTTGTACTAATGGTAGTAGTGCACTAAATTTTTATATAATTAAATAATGCACCAAAGAACACAGAATAATAACATGCAAAAAGCAGACAATGTTCCATAACTATCACAATTTTTCT
>NW_013666599.1:363626-371106 GCF_000517525.1 Limulus polyphemus | reverse complement strand
CGAAATTCAAAATAAACAAATAAACAAACCGACGTTGAAGAGAACTGTATTGTAACAATTAACCATGAATATTAGAAATTAAGGTGCTAATTACAACGTTATGCTGAGACTTCTTAGCAATACTCCAGGTTTTAAGAATTTGATTTTGTTTCTTATGCTTTTAAAATGGATAGTTTACTGATTTAATGACACCGTACACGTTTTTTACCCAGCCCCCTACAAAGACTCATGACAAAATGGTTAAATTGTATTTACTGTATCATCATTAAAATGAATCCGGCATCGTAAAAGTTTTGTTTTTCTCTTATAGATTCGTCTCTGTTGTTAGGGTTTGTCGAATAATGTTTTTTATGCACTACTTTACTCAACAGGACGTTTTTTTCTATCGTGAAAATTATATTAATGTTATTTATAAAAACATTGTTTCAGAATTCTGTTCAAAGTTAGAGCTACCTGCGCGTAACTAAGCGCATTTTTGTAGCAATGGAACGCGATCTCTGAATCCTTGAATTCACAGTCAGTAAACGCTAACCGTATTTTGATTTTGTGAGTATGGTTGAAACGTAGTGTTTAATCTGAATGGCAAAAATTATTAACCCATGATATAAGTATTTGCAAATGCAAAGTGCTTTTATCAGGGAGAGCTGTATGGTCTATAGAAGTTTTGATTTTAAATATTAGTAATTCTAAGCAAAGGGAAAGTTATAGTTCCGGAATGACATATTTGTTTGTATAACATCGCTGACTTGCTGATTTATCAAATATGCAAATTCTGAGCTTCGAGAAACTGTACAGTTCAACCTCACTAATTCTGTATAGAGTGAAGTAAACGTTAATAAGAAAATATGTGTCTTTAAATAATTTTGAGTATATTCTACTTCACTAATGTCGACAATATATTTGAGCGTATACAACTGAGTCTACAGTCAAGATAATTAAAGGAAGAATGTATTATATGCTGCATGAGTCCTTTAAGTACACTAAAACAACGTTGTAATCATTATCAAGTTTCACTATGCATCCATAAACCAGAAACGTGCATATTAGGTAAACTGTCTAATGCAGTCCATTTCTGTATTGCACATGTTTATTGTCATTGTTTCGAACAACTGATACTCCGTTATTATTTTACTTAAAATGTTGATTCCAATGGCTCGTTATTAAAGTAACTATAAGCTTGGCACAAAGTAAACCAAGTACAGATAGCCTGGAGTTCAAAAAGTAACCTCTATGTTGTATAGTTTCTGTTGAATACGGTATTAATTGATCTTTACAATAGTAATACGAAAGAGACTCTAGCTATTAAAAACACAAACTTAATACATTTGTATATAACGAAAACATAGCTTATTTCAAGATACTGTAAAACCACAAGTAATAACAATAAATATAATCAAAGGCTAAATACCTGTTTTGTTCGAAACGAACTTATGAGAGTGAAGAAGATGTTGGTAAAACTGTGGTAGTTTCAGGTAAGACTGATTAGTAAAACTGTGGTAGTTTCAGGTAAGACTGATTAGTAAAACTGTGGTAAGTTCAGGTAAGACTGATTAGTAAAACTGTGGTAATTTCAGGTAAGACTGATTAGTAAAAATGTGGTAATTTCAGGTAAGACTGATTAGTAAAACTGTGGTAATTTCAGGTAAGACTGATTAGTAAAACTGTGGTAATTTCAGGTAAGACTGATTAGTAAAAATGTGGTAATTTCAGGTAAGACTGATTAGTAAAATGTGGTAATTTCAGGTAAGACTGAAGAGATTACAAAACAGTTTCGCTTAATAACGGGAGATTCTACAAGATAGTTACTGCAAAATTATTTCATGCTTTCTGACTATTAAAGTCGTGTGAATAAAGAAAACCTACACAAGTGTGCAGTTAAAGTGAATAATCTTTATATAAGACAAACACAGGTAAGTGTGTACTTAACTTGTCACAATGAACAGTTAGTTGCCTTTAATGAAAAGTTCGCTCTACTTTGGTAATCTCTAGTTCCAAGATATGTCTCCTATATCGCGTTCCAGGCTGAATAATTCTCACTAATTAAATCGTTAATATCAGATTTAACCAAACCAACTAGCAGTACACAAGTGATTAATCGTTCACCAATGATCTACAAGAGAAGTTGACACCTTGGAAGGTCACCAGTATGCCCCTGGAAAACATACCTGTGTAACTTCACATACCATGGGTAACCGTGTAACTATCTTTTCCACGGGAAGGCTAAAGTTGCGACTCGAGAAGAATGACACAGAATAAAGGGCAGCTAAAGTGACAAATTTGTTTGTTTGTTTTGAATTTCGCACAAATTGACACGAGGGCTACCTGAACTAGCCCTCTCTAATTTTGAAGTGACAGATGAAACGAATAATAGGATTGACCATCACATTATGACGTCTCCATGGCTGAAAGCATGAAAATGTTCGGGGAATGGATTCGAACCCACGATCCTCAGACTGTGAGTCAAATGCCCTAACCACTAGTCTATGCCAAACCAAAGTGTGAAGAATTTAATAACATTCTTGGCCAACATGGTGTGAAAACAGTATAAAATAACTGTTGAAAATTTCTCTATTAATACAGTTTTACACCTCTCTGTAAAACACACTTAACTAAGGAGCCTAAGACAACAGCGTCCTTAATAGCAAACATGTCTATTAGATCTAATTTATTTTTCGAAGGGTTTTGTTTTCTTTGGTGCTCTATTACCTCTAGTTGATGCTATGATCAAGTGTTTATTTTCATCCGGTATGCTTTTTTTTTGTATTTTTGCCCCTCCCCCTCCCGCTTCCAGTGGTGGACAAAGCACAGATAGCCAATTGTGTAGCTTTGTGTTTAATAAAAAACAAACAACTTGTATTTCTTTTGTTATTTATCTGTCACAGTATGACGTTAAAGCAGCATAACTCTCCCCCCTCCAAAATTATCTCATGTTAATAGCTAATTTTAAGAACATAAAAGAAAATACGAGGATAAATTCCGAATAAAAAGGTCTGAAAAGTATTTGCAGCTGTGACAGAGAGACTGCGTTCGTCTAATGACCTTCCTGGTGACCTCATCAAGATCTGCGTTATCATCTAATGACCTTCCTGGTGACCTCATCAAGATCTGCGTTATCATCCAATGACCTTCTTGGTGACCTCATCAAGATCTGCGTTATCATCTAATGACCTTCCTGGTGACCTCATCAAGATCTGCGTTATCATCCAATGACCTTCCTGGTGACCTCATCAAGATCTGCGTTATCACCTAATGACCTTCCTACTTACCTCATCAAGGTTTGCGTTATCATCTAATGACCTTCCTATAACGACCTCATCAAGATCTGAGTTATCATCTAATACCTTTCTATAATTACCTCATCAAGGTTTGCGTTATCATCTAATGACCTTCCTATAACAATTATAGGAAACTCATTAGATGATAACTCAGATCTTGATGAGGTCGACCTCATCAAGAGCTGAGTTATCATCTAATGACCTTCCTATAATTACCTCATCAAGGTTTGCGTTATCATCTAATGACCTTCCTATAATGACCTCATCAAGATCTGAGTTATCATCTAATGACCATCCTACACTTACCTCATCAAGAGCTGAGTTATCATCTAATGACCTTCCTATAATGACCTCATCAAGATCTGAGTTATCATCTAATGAGTTTCCTATAATTACCTCATCAAGATCTCAGTTATCATCTAATGACCTTCCTATAATTACCTCATCAGTACCTGAGTTATCAATTCAGAGCGTCATTGCTGTTAGATGAAGCTCATTATACCGCTCAGAGTGAATCATCAACGAATTCATAAAACATCTTTAAAATAATACGAGTAAATTGTTTGAGTTATTATACATCTAAGAACTTTTCATTTCGTTGCAGTTTGTAGCAAACATTTATTGGCTTTTTAATGCATAGGTACATCATAAAGAGATTTTTGTCTATCTCAGAAAACGAATGAATTTATGATGATTTTATATTAAACACAGAATATAGATGTACATGGCCCGGCATGGCCAGGTTGTTAGGGCGCTCGACTCGTAATCCGAGGGTCGCGGGTTCAAATCCCCGTCACACCATACATGCCAGCCTTTGCCTGGTCCCAAGTCCAGGATGAGAAAGGGTGATGGTTTGGCGCGGGACTAGCAATTCCATCCCGAAAAACCAACCTACTATAAGTAACTGCAACAACATCTTCCGTTGGCGAGGTGTTGTTGCGGCCCTATGCTCCACCGGGAGTTTACAGGAATAAATAGATGTACATATTTTTTTCTTTCAAGATTGATTTTAAAGTATCATGTTTTCCCTGAAACTACTATCATTAAAACCTTTTGTTTTTAGTTTTCTTTCTAATTTAATTATAAAACCAATGAAACCATATTTGTGTTCTTTAATGATTCAATTATAGAAAGCAATATCAAACATCCCCCAACCCAACTACTTCACTGACAGAAAAATCCGACAAAGGAATCTAAATTGATCTATAAGTGTTAAATAGGTTCTGGAGTAATTTACTAGTGTATTATTCGATTAGCATATATGAGATTCACAGGCTTAAGTTTTTCAAAATTACTTTTTGAGTTGGTTACGATATTATATTTTTGGCTATTATGTTATAATAAGCTTTTTAATTCAAAACTGTATTCTTATTTCATTTTCCGCTATTAGTACAGGTATAGTACTCATGTCAAAAACCCATAAAGTAATTGTAAGGCCCTTGTCTACTATTGTAGGGAAAACCCATTAACTCCAATATACTCCAGATGCAATCACTAGAAGGTGTGGTCCGAAGTTTCTCTGTTGTCATTGTAAGCCACGGGAGGGACTTACGTTTTGCAAGAGTGTATTAGACGTTCAATATAACATTTTTGTTAAAAACAACTAATCATAATTCCATTTGTATGATATTATTTGTTACAACCCTAGCAATATGGGTGGAGTCAATGTGGCTGGACTTTTTTATTTATTTATATGATGTATTAGCTGACTCGTTGTATATATGTTAGAGAATTCAACAACACGTAGTATAAACTATAATAATGGCATAGCTTAGTTGAATTTTAGTAGGGATTCACTCCACTGAACAAAAACACATCGTTAACCATAATATAAATCTCAGTAATAAAAATTACACTAATATCAGTCCACTCTTCTTTTAAAGATTTGTAAATATGATATTGTGTTTGTTTGTAATTGAGCACAAAGCTACACAATGGGCTATCTGTGCTCTGCCCACCAAGGGTATCGAAACCCGGTTTCTAGCGCTGTGTCACTGGGAGGCAGTGTAACTATGTGTGTTACTTATATTAAAGTGTAACTTATATTAAAGTTTTTCTTCATTACCCATTTAAGCCGTCTCCAGCCATTATGTGTGTTTGTGTTTTTCCTATAGCGAAGCCACATCGGGCTATCTGCTGTGTTCACTGAGGGGAATCGAACCCCTGATTTTAGCGTTGTAAATCCGAAGACTTAACGCTGTCCCAGCTGGGGACATGTAAATATGAGAACAATGCATGGTGAATTATTGGTACTACGGCAAAGGCAGTAGTTTATGTCTTTAAAGTGAAAAATCGGAAAAAGTATTAACCCAATTTGTATTCAAACAGAGGCCGGCATGGCCAGATGGTTAGGGCGCTCGGCTCGCAATCTGAGGGGTATGGGCTCGAATCCCCGTCCCACCAAACATGCACGCCCCTTCAGCCGTGGGGGCGTTATAATGTGACGGTCAATCCCACTATTCGTTGGCAAAAGAGTAGCCCAAGAGTTGGTGGTGGGTAGTGATGACTAGCTTTCCTCTAGTCTTACACTGCTAAATTAGGGACGGCTAGCGCAGATAACCCTCATGTAGCTTTGCGCGAAATTCAAACAAACAAACAAAACGAGTATACAAACATTTATAACTTTTACGTGAACAGAGAAAACATAAAACAAGGTATTCATTACAATACTCATGATACTACGATATCACGTACGATCAAAAAGTAGATGAAAAAAAAGATGCTCGATACCTCGAGAGTTAGTTACTGTTAACTGAAAATCATAATAAATATAGACCTTACTATAAATGTAAGTAATCGGTAAAACTTTCTTAGTCTTACTAAACTCTTCGCAAACATTACTTAAGTTAGTTTTCCTTTCTAGCAGTTTTTGTTTTTGATGCATCTACTTAAGTATCGAATAGTTTTGACGAAAGATAAAACTCTTCGAAATATTGTGCAGTGACTCTATCAAAGATGGAGAAATATATGTGTTGGGAACTGATGATACTAATACATGTGCCCCCCAGTGGCACAGTGGTATGTCTGCGGACTTACAACGCTAGAAACCGGTTTTCGATAACCGTGGTGGGCAAAGCACAGATAGCCCATTGTGTAGCTTTGTGCTTAACTTCAAAGAAACTAATACATGTTTTTCAATCTTAATTAATAGGCTATAGTCTAAAAGCATAAAAATAGCTATACTATTCTATTTATCAATTTAACTCTAAATGATTCCAGTTCATTTCACAGACAGAACTATTTTTATATCACGTACTTACACACATGAACAATCAGTTACCTAAAGTCAAACATAAGAACTTGTTATTTATTTAGTCACCTAATCAGCACGGTATTCTTATTTTACAAAATCCCAAGAGATGGTATGGAGGGTGTTGTAGCTTGTACAATTTCTCATGGTTTTAATTAGATAAAATAAAGAATGGCTCTCATTTTAGATTCTCCGTCATTATTCTTTGGTAATAAATGAAACAAATGGCGCGTAGTAGCAGGACAAAATATTTGCTCTGTGTTTATTCTTGACTTAGTCTGCTCGAGTTGCTTTGCGTTGATAATGCGAAAAGTAAAACTACTTTTGCAAGTTGATTTCAATTCGGCTCAATAAATCGTGTGCTCTGTATTAGTAGTCCCGCAGTTGTGTTTGTTCGTAACTCCTTACTTCTCACATCATTAACAAGAACAGTGAGCAAATATTCAAACATCGTGATAAATCTGAAAAAAGAAGGAATTTTCCCGGAAATCTACTATTGACCCATTTGGGATTAGGCTTTACAAGTCATCACATATAAACATGTTAATAAATTGGTTTCCACACTTCAATAATAAGCATAAAACAAAACTTTTCTTATAGTTTTATAGACAAAGACCTTCTTGGTTATTCAGTATATGAAATAAAAAATGTCAGAGTCAATAGAAAATACATCGGACTCTAATACTACATGCTCACTCGTATATATTTTGACATAAAAATACATTGTAGTCTAATTACGCAACTTTACTCAAACATATTTAATTACATAAGATCTGAAGATATACTATTGAGAGTTTGGTAATTAACTTATGAAGTTATTAAACAATACGCAGAAAATGTTTGTTTGTTTTTTGTTTTTTTGGAATTTCGCGCAAAGCTACACGAGGGCTATCTGCGCTAGCCGTCCCTAATTTAGCAGTGTAAGACTAGAGGGAAGGCAGCTAGTCATCACCAC
>NW_013666599.1:352515-363535 GCF_000517525.1 Limulus polyphemus | reverse complement strand
CGGTCGTAGAACGGGCGAGCATGTTTGGTGGGATGCGGATTCGAACCCGCGACCCTCAGATTGTGAGTCGAGCGCCTTATCCACCTGGCCATGCCGGGCACCGCAGAAAATGAAAGATTACTGTTACTGCGAATACCTGCTATATTCTAACATCATTAGAAACACAAAATATTTCTGAAAAAAATGCCTTTAGTCAGAATTAGCTGATTTATTAAGAACTAATCTAAAGAGCTTGGTACAGCCAAGTGGTTAGGGCAGTCTGAGGGTCGTGGGTTCCAATCCGCGTCCCACCAAATATGCTCGCCCTGTCAGCCTTGGGGGGCGTTAACACTATTCGTTGTTAAAAGAGTACCCAAAGAGTTGGCGGTGAATCCCTTTGTCTTTCACTGCTAAATTAGGGACGACTGGCGTAGATAGCCTTCGTGTAACTTTGTGCGCAATTAAAAAAACTAACTAATCTAAAAAACAAAAACATTGTTTATAAAAGTAATTTCTAACAAACTAATATGGATGATCGTGTATTTCTTATAACAAAGCGTTGCAAGACGATAAAGATATCTTAAAACTGACAGGCACTGTTATTAAAAGTGGTTAGGTAGAAAACTATCAAAAAATGATGGTAAAAATCTCATGGTATGCTTTATGCAATAAAGACTAGTCGAGTATGGATCTGGCCAGCTACCTTGTTGTAAAAACAGGTGTGAAGGTAACCTTAAGAACAGTAAGGTACAGAGTAACCAAACCAAAAAATGCAAATGAGCATCGAACTAAAAACAGTGGAATGAATTGTTTAGCAACAACCAACGGCTGTTTGTTTATTAACAAAGTGGAGAACCGTATCATAGTCAATGTATAAGATCTACAGTTGAAGCACGATGGGTGATCAGTACAAGTTTGGAGCTGCATTTCAGCCAACTGATGTCGCCCTGACTTCTAACAAGTATTGGCAGATTTTGATCCATCTCCTAATGTGAAGCAATTTTCGATCAAGACAATAGTACCAAGCATGCAGCAAATGTGATGGAACTATATCTTGGAGCCAACGGACATTCACAATCGTGGTTTGGCCTGAACAAGATCTCAATAAAAACATTCTTGAGGCCGAGTGGACTTATGTAAAAACTGAGTACGTCAAACAAATCAAATATCATGGCTGAATTTTGGAACAATATTCCATAGTCTAAAATTGATAAACAGTACGGCCAAACAACATGGCTGAATTTTGGAACAATATTCCATAGTCTAACACTGATAAACAGTACGGCCAAACAGCATGGCTGAATTTTGGAACAATATTCTATAGTCTAACATTGATAAACAGTACGGCCAAACAGCATGGCTGAATTTTGGAACAATATTCTATAGTCTAACATTGATAAACAGTACGGCCAAATATCATGGCTGAATTTTGGAACAATATTCTATAGTCTAACATTGATAAACAGTACGGCCAAACAGCATGGCTGAATTTTGGAACAATATGCTATAGTCTAACATTGATAAACAGTACGGCAACATTTAAACGAGGTCTCACTTATAGAATAACAGTCCAATGCCATTTATTATCTTTTCCTTTGTATGTTCTTTAATAAAGCTTTTTTCCCATTACTAAACTCACAATCTGGTGCCATTATTTGTTGTTTCTCCTGTAAAGTACAGAAATGGAAATGGTTATAGGAACTCAAAAGCATTAAATTGAATCTTTAAAAACAGTAAACGTTTTTGTTTTGTTTTTTATTACCAATATACTGTTTTATTTTTGTTATGTAAATCATGAATTGGGCTCATTTTTTCTCTGCTTCATCCTAATCTGTTTTATTCTACATTTTGGTTATGTTGAAACTTGCAAAGACTTCAGATAATGAGGAGATTTTAGTGGTCATTAAAAACACAAATATACTTTTAGTAGGGTAGGAGTCATCTTCAGCTAAGACACTTTTATTTTTCTAACAGAGAGGTTGGCTTTTGGAATGGGTTGCTTTCGGATGTTTTGGAGGTTGTAAATTCATGCGAGTTTAAGAGAAGCTTGATAACCATATAAATGATAAGGGCTGGCTTTGAGGATGTTTTTTATTATTTTACAGTTTAGTTTAGAGGATGTGGTAGCCTAGATGGACCAATAGGTCCCTTGTTATCCCTAAATATTATATTATATTATAATTAAAATGAAACAAGAGTGTTGGGGATTTAAAACAATGGTATGTCCCTTATGGAAACGTATCAATGGATCAGTGAAGCTCAATCCACGCTTAATGGTGTCCAATAATTGACACTCATTGATTTTTGTGAGAATATTTATGAAATGGGTAATATTTGTATTGTAATTACAAAACAAACTACGTATATACTACAGACAAAATGCAGCGGGAGAAACACAATTAATGTTTAATCGCTAGTGATTCCAATTATTCCACGTTATATACTGGCTTACATGCTATATTTCAAACTAACTAGGACCTAATGACGTATACACTACGTTTTAATCTAATTGGAGCTTATTAATGTATATACACTACAATTTCAATTATCTAGGATCAAGTGACGTATATACACTACGTTTTAATCTAATTGGGGCTTATTAATGTATATACACTACAATTTCAATTATCTAGGATCAAGTGACGTATATACACTACGTTTTAATCTAATTGGGGCTTATTAATGTACATACACTACAATTTCAATTATCTAGGATCAAGTGACGTATATACACTACGTTTCAATCTAATTGGGGCTTATTAATGTACATACACTACAATTTTAATTATCTAGGATCAACTGACGTATACACTACGTTTTAACCTAACTATTATCAACTGGTGTTCAGATTATATTTTAAGATAATTTGGATGAAATGACGTATACGATAAATTTTATCCCAGCTCGGATCTACTGACACATATATACAAAATTTAATACGTGTGAAAAATATGCATGCACAGATGTATTTTCACCTCGATTTTGTAACCGTAAAAAGATGGCCTTCTTTCTTTAGTTCTGTTGACGATAAATTTGCGATTAATTGCGAGACATTGAAATGTTTGGGAACTTTGAATTATTCCCGCTTAAATTTTCAATAATACTATATTTAAGCTTCAACATTATTAAGTATATTTTACCCAAAATGACTAGCTTTCTTCAAATGTGTCGCGTAGTTTTCAATATCAGTGTGCACAAATATCTTTTACAGGAGAAATAATTCGGCTTTCATCTCGTGACACTTCAACAAATGCTTTCTGCAAGCTACGTGAAAATCTTTCTGCTTCCGTGGAGATGGTTCAAGACGATGTTATATGGAAGTAAATATGTGTGCTGCCACGTCAATATCTCATGAAACAGAGAATCCAACAAGGCTTGGTAGTGCTTATAAGTTATGTAGTATTATCGGGAATGTTGCTCCTTAATCCCTGTAAAATCTCATCACGGTTGATATGAAACAAGGATTTAGAGCACTATATACATGAACAGTCGTTAGGTTTCGTAAAATGAATTATTTTGTGAAATAATATCTTATATTTATTCTGTTCTAAATATATCTACCTTACAATGCCCAAAGTTAAAATATAATTTTACAATAATATTACTTTTAATCTTTTTTTTTTGCCTCTTCATTTAACTGTGTAATCTAATGAACTATAGGCCTAACATCCGTAATAATAATCACTTTACACTGCATATACTTCTTTTCATATCTCTTTTCATTTGTCAATTACGGATTTGTAAAATATTTCAGCTCTGTTTCTAGTTCCTCATAAGCGACTTCAAAATATGCCCTTTGTTCGCTGCCAGAACTCGTCAGCTAGGCTGGAAAATATGAGACAAAAGTTTATCTCATTATTTAGAAGTAACGGTTTAATCGCTAAAATCTGGCGTAGCATTTGCAAACAAATAAGTCTAAAATGCTATTTTACACACCTCTAATGTGACATCCTTAGTAACAAGTTAAGAGAAATGTTTAAAGAAATAAGATCCAAAGTCTAACTTGATTTTTATCACGGTTTACAATACTCAGCCATCAGCTTACGGAGTCAACTTCTTAATAATGAGCTATAGATAGTTAAAAGAAACAAAAAACATTTAATTTGCAAAATCTTTCTTTCTTATCGTTTAAGCATGATGGTATGTGTATGTACAAATAGATATATGTTGCAATGATATAATTATTCTAAATATGTCTTGGGAAAGTATATTCATATAAACAAATTAAAATTGTATATCTTTATAGTTTTGTAAAGGTAAATCAACAATTATTCGAAATGAATCTACATCTAAGCTTCGGTAGCTCCACAAATCGCTTATAATTTGGATATTTACATTTTATTTCTTACCTGTGATAGTTCGGTTTCAGTAAAGCAAAGTCTCAACAAATCGCTTATAATGTGGATATTTACATTTTCTTTCTTACCTGTGATAGTTCGGTTTCAGTAAAATAAGGTCTCCACAAATCGCTTATAATGTGGATATTTACATTTTCTTTCTTACCTGTGATAGTTGGGTTTCAGTAAAGCAAAGTCTCCACAAATCGCTTATAATGTGGATATTTACATTTTCTTTCTTACCTGTGATAGTTCGGTTTCAGTAAAGCAAAGTCTCCACAAATCGCTTATAATGTGGATATTTACATTTTCTTTCTTACCTGTGATAGTTCGGTTTCAGTAAAGCGAAGACCATGTCTGATTATCTGTAGAACTGTATGTACGGAATTGATGTCTTCATAAGCTTACTGTGCATACACGTGTTTAATGTCTTTGCAAAACTAAAACCTATTTATAAATATGCAAAACTAAAACTAGTATAATGAACTGCTTTAAAATGAATTATATGACATCTGTTATACTTCGTAATTTAAATAGCTCTACTTAATCATTCTCTGTTTAATACAACTGACAAAATGTACATACGAGTTATATCATTACGCCCATCGAAACTTAATGTCTAAATCAGTAAAGAATCGCTTTCATCCTCGTAAAGCTTGCAAAGAAATAAACACGTACAAATGAAATATATTTTCATTAAAAACGTTTGTTTTTTCTGTAGTCGAAAAATGCATCAAATCGACTGTGTTATTTATAGTTACAAGTAGTACAAAAGTAGATTTATAAGCTACAACTATCGTTCCTAAAAACAACATACACTAATAACTTAAATGTGATATTTCTGACACAATGACAGAATAATAACGTTTCTCCCTGGTGACTCACTTCCATATGTGAACTAGCAAAATACATATGCTTCAAGGTATAACAGAAAACTATATAGATAGATCTAATACATCATGAACTTTAATAAGATATAAATACGTACGATGTATGCAATGTACTGATAAGTACCTTAACACTTTTCTAAATAAAAAGAAACTTACATACACACATTTCTCATCACGCTTCACACAACCTTTCGTAATCATTTTACAATTTACCGATAGTACTACTACTACTAGCAGTTAACTGAAGGGGTCGCAAACAAAACCGTGCTCTCTAATCCATGTATATGCGAGTTTTTGCCTTTTGAGAAAAAGACCGTATCCCATAAATCAGTGTCAACATTTCCAAGCCATTGACTTTAAACACGAGTAGTTAAAAAAAAAAATGTTGCACGTGACAAACTCGGAATGTTGGTAAAAACTAATACTAACTTACTCGTTAAAATGTCATAAGCAAGATATATCATGGGCAACCGCCGTTCTTTTGGTAATGGAATGGGTATATTGGTAAAATCTATAACTAACTTACTCGTTAAGTTATACTCAAATAATACCACAAGCAGGAAATTTTATGACAACCATACTTCTCTTGATCATAAAATTGGCATATCGATAACATCTATAGCTAACTTGCTCGTTAAGAAGTTAGCACACAGGATCACACACAGAAGTTGTAATGGTTTTCAAACGAGACCCAAAACTCAAGCGCTTTCGAATAGTTCACTTTAAACATTATTTGTAAACTAGATTTAATTGCATTTATCAACTGAAAGACGGACGTAGATAAAATATTTCAGTTGAAACAACATATCTGACCAGAGCTCAATAGAAAAATCAGAAGATCACTCTCAGCATCATGGATATACCATTCTAGAAATCCTTTAATTCACAAGGTATAAATTTGCCCGGATCACCAAACTTAGGTTGTTATTGCTATTACAGTGGATAGTATTCGATTCTATAATACTGTGATTACAATATGTAAATGAATATAAGTAATTCCCACTTTATAAATAGTATTCTATATATATAATAACTATTGTTAAGAATTTGATGTATATTATCTGCTCCAGTACTATTGTCTACAAACTAAGTACTATACTTTGTTACAATCCCAGTTACACTACAGATTTTGTTGTTTGTGTTTATTCAAAACTAATATACTTGTTGCATCCCAATATTATTTAGAATTATGAAGCGTGAAAGACAGTTGACATTTGGAATAAAAATCACTTTATATTCTTCTTTATTGACTCATAATAACGTGTTTTTCTTTTTTTGTTTGTTTTTACCATTCCTGTAGTCTAAACATTCGCTTCACAAAATACTTGTTTGACATTTGCATTCATATTTTGGAAGTGATAAAGACTGGTAACGCTCACCTTGTTATGTTTTTGTAGACTAAAAGTACCAAATATGGAAATTACTTAATATTATCAAATCACGTTTTCAAATTATTGCCTTCAACACATTGGAATAGTTCCAACTTTTGTTGCCCTAACGACTGAGTCTGCTTATCTGATAAGAGCCAATACAGAATAGTACAAGCTTCTTTTTGGTGTTTTTTTTAGAAACTCGTGATTTCAAGCGCCAAAATTACAAGCCACGCTTGTGATGTTAAGAAACAAGAGTAACTTGGAAAGCTGACGCCAAAACAGACAACTGGTAATAAGTCCTTGCTATATTGAAAACTTTTTATGTGACTATCGAAGAATGAGATTCATCCACATAAGGGCGTAGCAGAAAACCACAGATCGAAACATGTGGTATGTGTGTGAAAGCCTTGCGGGAATTGTTTGTATGGGAGCTAGCTCTTTCCTTATGATTATTACAAAATAACTTAACAGAAAAAGGGATTTTGAGCCTATTGAAGCCCGAAGGCGGTAACGTTTGTATTTTTATTTTCTAAAGGTGTATTCTAGTTTCCCTGATAATGTCACGTAGAAGGAAACAGAAAATGAGTATACAACTGTCATCTTTATCCAAAAAACTATGATGAATATCCTTGACTGACTACAAACAAAACCTGATTTTTACGCGTCTGATCCTAAACTTAACTATATACGTGTATGTAGAAATGACAGCTACTTTTTTTTTTTACTCAAAGATTGTTTGCAAGTACTTTTTTATTACATATTAAATAAATCCAATCAATAATTTCTTAACATCGTTTTTTTTTATATTACCTCTCATTAAGAATAATAACTACGCAATAACAGGTTCAATATATATAAATATGTTTGTTTTTCATTTCTCGCACGAAAATAATTATAATGTAGACTCGTTTTAAATTAGAAGTGTCTTTACAATGTCGTCGGTAAGTTAACAATTTCTAAACTTTTACATACGTGTAAATCCGTTGATGTTTTATTTTTCAAAGTAGCTAACAATGTTGTGTTTTTCTTGCAAAACATAAATTCACTCTCACACACACATGTACGCTGGAAATGTTTCAATTTCCGATTTAGAATGTTGACATGAGAGATTGGTTTCAAGCATTTCAAAGGAAATGAACATTATTATGCGAGTCATTCTAGGAAATATACATTGTTGTCAAATAAAATGATTGATGTTTTTTTTTCTCTTTCGACTGTGTCGATTTTGAAAAAAAAAAATCGTCCAAACAATAACGTCATTGTAATACTGAGTTCTTGATAAGTATCACGTTTGCTTTTAACACGTGTTTGAGGCCTCAGTTTCATTTCCGGACGATCGTCACATGTTTCTACAGGCTCTGCCTTTTCCTTGTTTGTTTCTCTTCTCTGGCTTAAAATTAAGAACGTTAAACGATATGGTACACCTATTTAAACGTGAAACTTAAAGCTTGTATTTAATCGATAACAGGCCTGGTGACACTGAATTTCTTCCAAAAATGATTGATGCTTGGACTGGTCCCTTCTATAACAGCTGGAACTAATCGTAGCCAACACATAGAATAAAAGCTGGTTGAAGCCATGGCATGACAAGCTGCTATTGTTTCTTTAGTCATTATAACGTACTATATTGAAAATAAAACTCGTAATACATTTTAACGATCTTTTTAGCTTAATGTCATAAATAATCGATAGATTGAGAAGTGCCCAAGAATCAACTATCATAGAGGGGAATATGACTAGCTGTATGAATGAAGGACAGAAATTAAGTGGAATTATAGTGTTTTTTCTATCCACATCACTCCATCTATATAACGTACTATATTGAAAATAAAACTAGTAATACATTTTAACGATCCTAATTATTAAAGAAATGGTTAGCCAAAGTTTGTTGAATATATATAACGTACTATATTGAAAATAAAACTAGTAATACATTTTAACGATTTTAATTATTAAAGAAATGGTTAGCCAAAGTTTGTTGAATATAATTAAAGAAATGGTTAGCCAAAGTTTGTTGAAAACATTAGTTCTTCTTGATCCCTTTAGTTAAGTGAAATCGTTTGATCGGTCTTAATGAAATTTGTGAAATATGAAACATCGAATACTTTCTTCACGTGTGTGTGTATATATATATAAATATATTAAAAATTGTCTCTTTCATTTTAAACAGTATAGTTTTTCCATATCTGTGAAGAATTTCTGAGAATGCAAACATTATAAAACTGATAGTTAGAAAACTTTAATATATTGATTTCGAACTTACAAAATTAGGAATCCATGGTGTTTCACATTTGTTTATTTGTTTGAAGTTAAGCACAAAGCAACACAATGGGTTACCTGTGCTCTACCCTCCACTGATATCGTTGTAAGTCCGCAGACATGCCGCTGTGCCACTAGGGGGCGTATCACATTTATATAAAAAAAAAGATAATCACATCCACTTATAAAATTTGATATGAATTCACAAGCTCTGCAAGAACGAATAAAACCTTGTGAAATCCATGTATTTAATACAAATAGAGGTAAGTCTGTATAACGAGTTATATTATAGATATGATAACTTTGGATGGAATTATGAATTATGACCCTATAAGGTGTATAAAAATAATTATTAATGCTTTGCGAAACTTGTTCTATTGTGTAAAAGACAGAGGAAAACTTTAGCAAAGCTTTATTACTGTATGAATAAACTTAATCTTAGAAAGTTCTGATAAAATAGGCAAAATAATGCATAATATATATGTGTGTGTGTACAAAGACTAGTGTTAGTATTTTTAATCTGAACGGCACCTTATACAACGCATAAGCTAAACGGCCAGATCATAGAAAACCCTAGGGTTCTGGTCCGCTCTTATTTTCAATACTGACCATAAAAAAAGAAAGAGTAGCCCAAGAGTTGGCGGTGGATCGTAATGACTAGCTGCCTTCCCTCTAGTCTTACACTGCAAAATTGGAGATGGCTATCGCAGATAGCCCTCTTGTAGCTTTGCGCGAAATTCAAAAACAAACAAACAAACAATAAAAAAAGGCAGCTAATCACCAGCACCTGCCACGATAAGGATATTTAGCTGAATAATAGAACTGGCTTTAATTCTTATAACGAACCCACAACTGAAAGTTCAAAGTGTGTTCACCGGCTTACGATACGAACCTTGGACCTTCTGATCCGGAGCCAGGCACCCTAAAAATTACGCTAAACCCTCAAAGACTAAACTGGCTACAATGAATAAAAACCATAATTTGTGTGTTTCGTATAAAGATTTCTATTCAGCTATAACATACCTAAAGTAATGATATAAATGTCCCCTCGTTGGATAAGCGGTAAGTTTCCGGATTTACAATGCTAAAATCCGTGGTTCGATTCCCCGCGGTAGATAGTGTGCAGATAACTCATTAACTAGCTTTGTGCTGATAAATAAGTATAGAAATAACAACGACATAAATGAGGTAAACATTGTATTGAGGAGGAAAAATGGGCGTGATGAACAATAACAACTACTTATGATAATATGATATTTTCATTTCTATGGTGGTCTGTCAGAGAAAACTTTGAGTGAACATTATAAGGTATATTAGGAAACCAATAATGTTAAAAAAATTAGTTAAAAGATTAGATATTTCGGCTTTATTAATTACAAGAATTTAAATGTCAAGTCGACTATGTTTTTAATAGACTTTGTAAATTGTAGAAATTGTAAATATCGAAAAATCAGAGAAAGTATTAAATATCACAGAATGTTGAAAAATGGCACGAGTCTAAAGAATCTAGAAATAAGATGAAAAGTTGGATAGTTTATACTGTCTAAAGTATAAAGTAAGGTTACAAAAAAAATTATCTTTTAAAGTAGGTTATATTGTTTTTGTTTATGCACAAAGCTACACAAGGGCTATCTGTGCTCTGCCCACCACGGGTATCGAAACCCGGTTTCTAGCGTTATAAGTCCGCAGACATACCGCTGTGCCACTGGGGGCAAGTAGGTTATACAAAGCAGGCAAAATATATGTAAAAATTAAATCTTGCACGAAACGTTCTAGAATTTAAAATAAGCACACATATGTAGAGTGCTTATAAGGAACGTTTCGCAGTTCAGTGTGTGTCATGTCTCACAAACGGTATGGTAAAAGAAGGTGATGTTGCACAGAGATATTAAGGGCATCATGTGAATGGAAATGGCATAATGGCTACACGATTCCATGTCCTACTGTTACGTATTATAATTTCGAATGGTCTGAAACTGAGTTAGACTGTAATTTAGATTTAGAAGTTAAATAAATGCCGATATGTATCCAATTTATGATATTTACCAACAAGACTGATACACACAGTTTCTTTTTTAATACAAGTATGTTTCAGTATATAAACAACAATACAATTTACAATAACAGTTATTACAAATAGTTATTACAAACAGTGATTTATACACAAAAGTTTTACAAACTT
>NW_013666599.1:348786-351569 GCF_000517525.1 Limulus polyphemus | reverse complement strand
AACGCCCCCACGGCTGAAAGGGCGAGCACGTTTGGTGGAACGGGGATTCGAACCCGCGCACCGCAGGTTGTGAGTCGAGCGCCCTAACCACCTGGCCATGCCGGGCCCATGAATCTCTGAATAATAACGAGTTTATAATCAAAATTGTATTGTTTCTAAACGTAAATACTAAAAATATATTTTCTTATCGCTTTATTGTGATAAGCACTGATCTTATAAGTCTATCAATTATTTCAGATTAGGATAATACGTATCTTAATTTAGCAAGTGAAGTCAACGAAAAAATATCTAATGTCCACTTTGAGTGACAGAAACATTCAGACAACGTTTTAAAAAAGTAGCTTATATTTATTATTATTATTCCGCCATTAATTTTGAAAAAGTTATATTTCAAAACTCTACCTTCTTTTTCATTTTAACCTAAATAATAAATTTTTAATTAACTGTACTTTTTTAGTAAATTGCATTTACTCAGACAACTTAAAACTAGCGTGTCAGATTTTCTGTTTAAAGTGCTATATCAAAGGTCTGTTGTAGTAGCCCCCCCCCCCAGTAGCACAGCGGTATGTCCGCGGACTTATACAGCTAGAAATCGAGTTTCGATACCCGTGGTGGGAAAAGCACAGATAGCCATTGTAGCTTTGTGCTTAATAACAAACAACAACAGTTATAGTATTTTTTAAGACCAAGTCGCCATTGCACTTAAATTGTCACAAACATTTTCAGTTACCTTTTTCTAAACGTGTTAACACATATTTAGTATGTAAACTCGATATAAAATAGTACATTGAACAGATCTGTATAAAATGTAAAGATAAAAGCAATCTAGCGAATAGTATTTTCATTGGCGGAGCGCGGGCCCAGTGGTTGGTATACCGGCCCCGAGGTACAGTGGTTTGGGTGTGGTTGCCAAAAAAATGCGTTTCGCACTTTCGGGTCATGGGAGCATTATAAGAGTGGCAGTGAAATCACAGTGAAAAGAGTAGTCCACGAGTTGTCAATGATACTGAATAGTTTCCTCCCCTCTAGTCTATCACTTCTAAATTAGAGACAATTATTTTCATTGCACATATAACTCTAAAAGGTTGCACTCCATCCCCTCTTCCTTCGTTTCCATACACATTGTCAAAGGTTTTAGTCTCATCGTTATCTCGTCTGTAGAGGCATTGGCGTGTTTCAGTATTGTAAAATATGGTATCTCATGAAAAATCAGTTCAAATTTCCATCCACCATGTGGAAATATGAATCATGCAGACAAAAAAAAAAGATATTCCGCTGATGCTATTACTTTCATCTTGATACCTAAGTATAATGGTTCAGGAAACAAGTTAGTTTGAATCCCAAGTACTTATATAAACCTAACGTAGCATGCCAAGCAAAATGAGGAGGAATTCTGTAAAGCTTTTATGGCGTCTTTTGGAGTTGTGCTCAGAACAAACAGCAACTTAAAACGTATTCCATCAGGAATTTCACCTAAAAAGACTGCAAAGCCTGAATCCAGTAATACATACAATAAAATATTATCTAAGCTTTATATGACATGTGTCCGTTATGAATAAATGCAAAAAAAAACAACTAAAAACTTTGAAATCTTTTTAACCCTTATGTCTTTAACAAGGTAAAACTCGCTTGGCCATTGAGCAAGTGAACACATCAAAACTCCAACATGGATGATTAATGTCCATTTCTGCACCAAAGGAGCAGTTGTATGCATTTTCCAACCGAGTCGTCACTTTACACAAATCCTATGAGCTTCACTGTTAGGTGTACACATTAATTTATCCAAGAACTAAACGCCATTTACGATACGTTCATGTCAAAGTGCTTTAGCACTCAATCTAAAAACTCTCTGTTATATTCTTGAATAAATATACTTACCAAGAAGATTGGGACCTTTTCATACAGCATACCAAATAATTAAGTTAGATTTAACGTACAAGGAATGGATTAGTTTTAATTGTATGTCACTCTTCATTCTCAAAAATGCACACAGTTATGAGTAGTTAACCAAGCTTATGTACATCTGGAGGAACGTTTCTCACTTTAAAAGTTCTTTGAACATGGATGAAAAATTGTTTCAAAAATATTCTACATCGAGATCTGATACATATACGACATACTCTAAATATACAGCAAAAGGATCATCTCACTATGCCGCATGTAGAAAGAAATTGTTAAACTCGAAGTAAGGGGAAAATAATTACGTAGAAATGGCCATAATTGGCACGTGTGGAGTCTCGTAACAGCTAAGAATCCACGAACACAAATGTCAGTTAAGTGGCCCAGTAATCCAGGCAATATAATCAAGAAGTACATCCACCCGGAAAAAGAGGCAAACGGGGGTATGCGTTCACCAAGAAAATGTTGTCAGTCATATCTCCCGTTCAACCATCACATACCTTAAGAAGCTGGAGAATGAAACGGGTATTCCTAATATCCCTTACGAAGACGTGTCGCTCAAGTTGCCCGACGCAGCGCCTATGGATTTCTGTGTGCTCGGACTGTTCAAACGCGTGCTGGTAAATCGTCTTCCTCGTATATGGATTATGAAAGGCCTGTGGGGATCGTTGATGTGCTTTGGACATGACAGCTTTACAACTGAGTTTTTTTTGGCAATGGAAACTACGCTGCAGGTATATTTTCAGGAGATCACTATCGTGAAATAGAACATGACCAGATGTAGCGACACAGACTGTAACGTCATGGGGAGGCTCCAAAATCATTTTAATATAACGTTACTCGACCCCTGTACTTATTTTTCTTTACATATGAAAGTAACTCTT
>NW_013666599.1:345041-347881 GCF_000517525.1 Limulus polyphemus | reverse complement strand
ATAACCACCTGGCCATGCCGGGCCCTGCATTTCAAAGAAGTCACGTGATAGAGACAAGACCTGAAAGATTACTTAATTATTAATAACTACTCATCAATGCCGAACGTGGACTAGTAGTTAGCATTCTTGGACTGGGGACTCAAGAATTCGAGATTCACATCCAATTTTCGCAAAAATGCGCACTTTAGGATTGCGGTGCGTTATATGAGTGACGACAGTCAATTTTCATTGTTCGGTCAGACAAAAGTAACCAAGTTGACTAAATGCTTTCCCTGCAATTCGTCATATTCCTCGGTATATCAGCGGTAAGTTTATGAATTTGCAGCGCGAAAATTAGGGATTCGATTCCCCCTCATTGGACAGAGTGCAGCCAGCCCATTGTGTAGCTTTGAGCTAAGAAAACAACAACAACAATTAATTAACAATACGCCTATGCGTAGGTAGTCCTTTCTGGTGTGACTTTGCGCGACAATTATAAAAACAAACTTCTGATTAGAAATCAACTAACTACATAGATCATAATTACAAAGTAACTTATAAATTAATGAAACTTAACCTCTATAACAAATTGAAATACCTAATATCATAAATCGATAAACAAGAAAACTAAAACTTATAACGATTAGAATACATTTACCCATCTATTGAATGCCCTAGCTGTAATCCTAATAATGTGTCATGAGATTCAGTCAGATTAGGAAATTTCGGATAGTCCTAAATCAATACATTAAGCTAACAATGTTTTATCAATAACTCTTTTTTTAGAAATTTTGTATTCAATTTCAATGAAAAGATAAGCCCTAATTTAAGTTATTTTTCCATTGTGAATTTCCGATATCTTGAAAATAAACTACAGTTATCTTCAGTCTTTTTTTTTTATCCTTTCCCAAGGGTTACAGTTGTTGGCAAGGCTAGGGTATAATTGGTCAGTAGCTGTTTCATTGTCTGATATATAAAGCAGAAACTTCAAATAATAAACTAAATCAGACACTTTTTTTTCACCTGGAGTTAAAGGTGCTTTTTCTTAAAATATATATTATATGTTTCACCTCTATATTCCACACATACACACAAAAAAGACAACATATGGTGATACAACTTTCTATTTTATATATAACGCTAATACTTATAATTCGATACTTTCAGGGGTTGGGCATGGCCAGTAGTTAGCGTGCTCGGACTGTTCATGGTTCATGTTCCGCTGCCAAAAAAAAAAAAAAATAGTACCCAACATTTTGGGAACGTGGGTGCTTTACAAGAGTGATAGACGAATAGTTGACAATGAGTGCTGTTCACTTGCTGCCTTTACTCTGGGTGATCAGTTTAAAAGTAGAGACGGTTGTGTGCAAAAATTCTAAACAAGCAAACAAAAACGATCCCTACAGTGGGCACAGCGCTGAAAGCCCATTGTGTAACTTTGCGCTTATAATTAAACTATTTGTATAAATAAGCTGTTGGTACCGTTAGACTAGCTTTAATAATAAATATTTAAATTACAACTATGTATTGGTAAACACTATATGATATCATATCACGATATAATGCCATCATTCGAGTTTTACACACTGGCCATTTTTAATTACGTGAATATTTCCTGATATGTTACATCTTAAGCAGCTATTTTTGTATTCAACATTACATTCCTACGTCTGACGATCGGTGTAACTTGTATCGTATGATACAATTTTATACGTATGCTCTCGCGCTTTTGAATGCCATTCAGGTTTAATATATCATATTTGTCTTACGATAGCTCAACGGTAACCTTAAGGACTTATAACGTTTAAAATCAGGGTTCAATACCCGCGGCGAGCATAGCTACACATTGTACAGTTTTTTGCTTGATAAAAAACGTATAAACAATCATCATATATTAATCATGGATAAGTGATCAGATAATTGTAATATAATATTTTATTTTATTAATACCTTTCAATATATCTTATTCTAACTTACAAAATAAACATCCGAAGCAGTGTTGTTTGGTATATATATATATATAATTCATTCCAACTTTCCTCAAATTTCACATAAGAATCCATTTTCTAAAATTAATGAATCTAGTTAAATATAGGTGAACGTAGTTAATACTATTCTTATGGAAATGGGACAAAACTTTTCAACTGATATTCAAATAGGGTTCACTCATTTGTCGACTTTCGGCTCGAAAGTTCGCTCGAAACTCCAAAATGAATCGTTTAGGAGATCTTATACATTACTTCGGCTAATGCAAGTTTTACGATTCTTTCTTTAACAAAGGATAGCAAGCAAAAACACTGTCTTCCACTTTCACTGGGTACTGATAAGTTACAACATAATATCGCTAAGATCGACTACTCAGGCTTACGATGGTTTTATTGTCTTGAAAGTTTTACATGTTCCACAGTAATTCCTGTACGCTGAATCCGAAAATAATATCCATTTTTCTCCTTCACGAACAGATTTTACACAAAACTTCATATGTACTTTTACATAAGTGAATCATTTTCATTGAAATCGGGTCACATTTTGTTATGCTTAAAATGTTGAAAACCACTGGCTATAGATTTCTCTAGACCAATCACGACGTGAGGGTCTTATCGATCGTTCTAGAACCCACGAGAAATACATCACTAGTATATAAACGGTTAACAGGCCGCATGACGTGTCATTTCTGGATAGTATTTGTTTGTGCGTGCGCTTTGACATTATTTTTTCTTTTCAATAATATTTATTCGTCGCTATGGCAACAAGAGGTTGTGTAAATGACCCAAACATATTCGGTTATATTTGTTGTAAATTTGATCTAAGTAAGAGTGTTGCTTTTTTTCTTCCCGATTTGTAAAAAATCCTTACGTGAT
>NW_013666599.1:328593-344625 GCF_000517525.1 Limulus polyphemus | reverse complement strand
TATATATATATATATATATAATATATATAATGACTAATAAATTAAATAAATTTAATCGATCTGTAGTTTCAATTTCTCTTAGAATAAGCAATATATTAACCTTACTTCCCGATGAAGAAATTTCGTATTCTGGATCTACATTAGAAGACTAATATCAATACAAAATCTTATTAAGACGTACTTTATAAACTTGGATATTTCCATTTGAAATTATACTTTACGAAATCCCTCTACATGCTCACCCTTTCAGCCGTGGGGGCGTTACAAGTGACGGTCAATCCCACTCTTCGTTGGTAAACGAGTAGCCCAAGAGTTGGCGGTGGATATTGATGACAGCTAGCGCATCTAGCC
The DNA here is from genome assembly GCF_000517525.1 of Limulus polyphemus. Taxonomy (NCBI): domain Eukaryota; kingdom Metazoa; phylum Arthropoda; class Merostomata; order Xiphosura; family Limulidae; genus Limulus; species Limulus polyphemus. Next base: position 344,274 of record NW_013666599.1, on the reverse strand, counting down.
CTCGTGTAGATTTGCCCGAAATTCCAAACAAAACAAACCAAGTCTACAGCAGTTTGTAATTGTAAAAAATATATATGTGACAGACTTAAGCGAAATTGGTGAGGCAAATCAAATGACATACGAAGGTTGAAAAAATTAAACGTATCTATGATAATAAAAGGGCGTATCAGTGTGTTTGTGTGTGTTTGTATGTGTGACCACCATAACTTCAAGAGGAAAGAACCTAGGAACCTGAAAATTTGCACACATAATAAGTGGACCATGAGAGTGTGCACCTGGATATTATTACTTATCCACATGCGTGCGCGAACGCATCTTTTTATGCGAAAAGACACATAGAAAAGAAATGTGACCACCATAGCTCCAAGATGAAAGAACCTAAAAACCTGAAGTTTAGAAATATAAATCAGAAACGCTTTACAAATAAAAAACGCAGTTGTTTGCGTGCGCGCGTGCGAATTCGTGTGTTTGTATATGTGTGACCACCATAGCTCCAAGAGGAAAGAATCTAGAAACCCGAAATTGTGCACCCATACTAAGTGGACCCTGAGGGTTTGCACCTAGGTATATTATCTACTTATCTATGTGCGTGTGCGCATGCGCATCATTTTATGCAAAAAAACACATAGAAAAGAAGTGGTTCCTAATATAACAACTTCTAATATATAGAAAAGTCAGTGCGTTTTGGTAACAATGCGTTCCAACAATGGCTTTTATGTCATGTTGCTTAGCAGTAAAAGCATAACCTAATATTGTTGTTAAGAGGCTATGTGCTGAAAGTATAGAATGAAATGTATGAACTACAAAACTGAAAAATGCATTTGTTATTTTCTAATTTAAAGGCTCCGTTAATTAAAGAGATTTGTTTTTATTATTTAAGTTTAAAATCGGAGGGGAGGTTACCTTTATAAACAGGCCACATCCCATAAAGGAGCAACAAAATACATAGGTTATACTTTTATGTTAAAATGGGTTCAGAATACACATACTGACATAGTCATCTAGAATTAATCAACCTAATAGCCCGAGCGAAGCCGGGTATTTACGCTAGTGTATAATATATATGATTAAAATATCTAACAATATTCTTTAACTTTTGTTTTCAATAAGCTTTTGCTTTTAGAATTGTGTAGTGCATCTTGTAATACGCCTTGACAAATCAGAAACAGCAGTTTGAAAAATAGAGCACTGTTTCCTGTGTAAGATTTTATTTAAACTTTGCTGGCTGCAGTTTAAAACAAAACAAAATTAACCACGCGGTCAAAGGCTCGGTATAGAACTGGCTCACACCTAATCAGTCTTGGGCTGACAACCAGTTGGTAAAGATCTTCAGTGGGAAATACGTCGGAAAGAAACGGTGTGAGGGGGGGGGGAGATTCCTTTCCATCAGAGACTTCCTGACACTGAGATCGCCAATGTAGCAAGATTTGTGGTATATGTATAAGGTGATGGATGTCCAACACAAAATTCAAACCCCTCTCTCCCTTTTGAAGACTTAAAGCACCATCTAGGATCCCGTTAACGAGGGAAAGAACTTGTCAACCGGATAAGTTTGTGGTTGAAATGGTTTTGGTTTTGTTGGTTAGTTTGCAAAGCTTTTAAGGCGGAAGAGAACTTATGCCAATGTGTGTTGCGGTACATGAACACGCACCCTTCTTTTGTTTTTCTTCTACTTTAGACTTTTTTATTTATTTTACTTTAACGCGTTTAATTCCTCTTTACTAAATCGAAGTCCTTGGTTACGAGTTTGTTTGTTTGTTTGTTTTTTACCCTGCTAATATTCTTCAATGTAACTTTACGGTTCGTGTTTTACGTTTCGTGTTTCTGATAATTATCGGGTTGCCAAAGAGAACAATTTTTGCATAACTTTAATGAATCTATGACTTTCGTAAAGTGACAACTACTCGTAACAATACACTTCTATATTCTTGTGAAGTGATAAATGAACTTTTGGGCATAATATGTCGTAAATTCTACCAATAATCTAACTTGCAAACTTAGAAGAAGAAAAATCTAAAAAAACTTGTAATATTACAAAACTTCAGTGTATTTTTATAAGCTGAAGATGACAGTGTGTCTTTAATAACAAACGTTACAAGTCCAAAATCATCTTTTAATGATAAAGTTCGGACAAAATCTTCTACTTGGAAATTATTCCTCCAACGTTTTTTTTTTTTTTTTGTTCTTAATTCTGGAAAATATTGCTTGCACTCGCGAGATAACAAACCTCAACTACTCACCACTAAATTTACGGGGGTTTTGAGCTCTTTTTAACTCATCGTATAGTTACCTAAATTAACTTAAGTATGTGAATAATATTATGACATTGCTCCTAATTTATTCTTTGATATTATACGGTGGACCAACTGTTTAACGATTATAAATATATATTACAGACTTTTTTTTATCTTTTCTACCAAAGGTGAAATTGAAAATATCATTTGTGATGTATATGTATAATTCACTACTAGGTTTATTGATACCGTTCATGGCGATTTATTGCACAACACAATATGAAAATGTATCATTTTACGCATATTATACAGTGTGAATAATAGTGACTCAAGATTTTATGCATATCATGCAGTGTGAATAATAGTGACTCAAGATTTCGTCTCTGTCTAATATTTTCTCTTTTCATCTTATTCGTTATCATTGGATCTGACGTGTTTATTCTTTATTGAGTAAGATCTCACAAACGAGTAATACTTAAATAACATTTGCATTCTAGTCTATATATTGAAATACATCAACAGATCACTTTAACATCATGTACTAGCGCTTTTGCCATATTTGATATATACTTATCTTCTTAACTGTCAAAAGAAATCATTATATCTTCCAAACAGAACGATAATCATGTATTTAAGAATCGAGAACAACCAAAAAGAATTCATCTTAATTTAATGCATTTCTGTAAATAGATATATTGTTTTTTGTCATGGTCTTTTTCTTCTCCTCCCCCCTCCTTTTTTTTTATTCACAACAGAGAGCACGATTTACCCCGTAAGGTATTTCTATGCTTGAGAGGTATTTATTTTTAATTTAAGAACTTGTGACCTTACACATTAACTAACGTTTCATACAGGTTAAAGGTATTCGGGATGTTGCGAAAGGTGTAAGTCTCTGTTTAAGACTTTAAAACGTGTTAAATCTGACTCATAAATATCTCTTTCAGAATGTTAAGTTAGATTTTTAATTCGTTGCTCTACAGAAGCTGAATGTTTCGAAACACGAGGGGTAGTCTGTCCGCCGCCAGAGGGTGCCCTTCCACGACTTATCCAGATATTCAACACCTGATAATTACCACCGTAAAGTTCATCTTCCCTCCAGAACGTGAACGTTGGAAAATTTATAGATGAAGGTCCCCTGTAATTTAAGGAAATCATGAAGGCGAAAACGTATCAATTTGGAGTCGTAAACCAATCAAGTGCCCTACAAATCAAGGTACGTTATTCAGAGCTTTCATTTTATTGCAAAGAAAAATTTGAAATTGGTTCCCTCCCACGTAATAACCTAGATGATTTTGCCTTTTCAAGAGAGAAGGTCGAAGGGTTACTAATTGCTTTGGCTATTACACTTGCACACATCAGAGATAGAGAACATTTCTTAACATGCACTGTTCCGAAGAACAGTCTCAAACATGAGTGTACTAAACCTATTCAACCAATCTGTACAAATAGCTTAATAGACACACGCTAAACTAATAACTACTCCAGTTATCGGTACATCAGTTAAATAATTTAAGTACTATTTGAGCATGTGTTTGTTACTAATCTATCAAATGATGTGCGCAGTCGTTTCACAAGCTAACGTATAACTGACTACCGAGATGTTATGTTAATCATTTTATGTTATTATATATGCATAATATCGTTCTTTGTACATTCTTCGGTAGTTTTAATATTGTTATTTTATTAATAAATATACACACTATGGTGATACTAGGAAACAGCTAAAGAACAAACACGAATATACATTATTTAATTTCTGTAGTTCATATTGATGTATAGAGGAAATATTAATATTAGAAATAAACGACCTTATAACGATTTGTATTTTAGACAACGCTTCTGAAGAAGCCGTAAAGCGAAACGTTGAGTGTCTAATTAAATAAAAACAACATTTTGGTGTTATAGGGTCGTTTATTTCTATCATTAATACGAATATACATTTCTTAACGTGTTTTGGTGTTAATTGTATTTGACGTAAATGTATATAAATATATATATATTTATATATTATTTGTTCTCTTTCAAAACTTATAGTGCATACTGGAGGGATTTACACGTTTTGATAAAAGGTTTAGAAAAACGACCTTTACAGTTAGCCAGTTTTTTTTGTAGTTGTTTTTTCTAGATGCTAATAAAATATTGTTAGGAAATTTCGTTAATACGTAAAAACCTTATTACCAACTTAAGTTTCGTTAATACGTAAAAACCTTATTACCAACTTAAGTATCTTTGCCTCTTTGTTAGGAAATTTCGTTAATACGTAAAAACCTTATTACAAACTTAAGTATCTTTGTCTCTTTGTTTCAAAACTTTCTCGCTGTCGCTAGTATGTTAACTGATATATTAAAGAGAAAGCAACTAATCAATAGAATTTCCTCCTACTCTTTGCTCTCTCTTGTCTGACCAAATAGTGGAACTTAAATGTCACCATGTCCCCAAAATGCGGAGCACGTTTTTGGGGCAACGAGACGATAGTCTCAAATCTTCCAATTTACAATATATGTTCGATAACCCTAAGACCCAGCTCGGTCCAAAGAAAATCCTTCTCGTCACGAGGGGACCGATGTTTTTAATTTCAATAATTTTATAAAATCTTTAGGTAATTAAAAACTAAGTATGGGGGTTTATAACACGAAAAATCGGGTTTCGATACCCACGATGGGCAGAGTATAAAGACGCTCTCTTGCTTGTACTTAACAATAAACTAACAAATAAAAGCTAAAACAAATTCAAATATCAAACTTTAAAATCATCAAAGATCGTAAATTTTCATTTTTGCTTTAATAAAGAAGCTATATTAGCCGTATTTAATTCCGTAAATTCCTTAATTGAAGTTGTAGTTTCTCTTTACATTTTTTATATCCTGTTCCGCCATACTAAGTTTGGGGACTTATAACACTCAAATTCGGGGTTTGATGCCCAAGACAAACATATCGCGAATACCCTATTGTGTAGCTTTGGGTTAAAAACAAATACTTAGATAAAAGAATTGTTTCTATTAAATAGTGCCTCCATCTCTTGGCACGATTTCCTTCTATGTTAAATCAATTCCTCGATGAGTCATCATCAAAGAATAAAGACAATAAAGTGAAAGGTAAGACATTTCTGTCACATTTTGATTTTGTACAATTATCGTTTTGTTGGCTATATTTATTCAGTTCTACTGTTACATGAATAAGGACATTAATAAAAGTAAATATCATTATTATTATTTTAAGAAACGGGGCGTCCAAGCCAAATTACAATCGTCGGAGCAAAATAAGCTAGTGTTTTCATTATTGTCCTTCCTAGTCTTCTTATTCAACAATATTGTAACAATTGGATTTTCAGAAGTACTGATGAATCCTAGAATCCATTGCTAATGAATCTAAATATGTATATATGTATCAGCGGATTCCTGATCTAAAGATGTATTTTCTGTATAGTATAAATCGAGATATCTTCGTGACGTATTAATACCCAAATATTCTGTACGCTTTTCGGTTTATCTATTGAAAAACGCAGTATAATCTTCTCGAGAGTGACCTCTTTTTATGGCGAGGAAAACTGCAACTCGTTACGAAATAATCTCCCATCTGGAATCTGATAATTATGAGCTCATGTTTCGTCTCTTAGCAAAAACAAATTAGCAAATAATATCCCACCTATTTTTCCTTGTTTTATGATTCTTTGGAATCATAAAATCCGTTTATCAAAGTCTACTTTTGAAAAGCTTAATTATTACTAAACTGTATTTATTTTGATATTTAGTTTATTTAAGCTTTATCAAAATTGTATCATTATATGTATGTTTTTTTAAGGAATTAAAAAAGCCAGTATTTTAGGCTTTACCATATATTTCTCTCCCTCTGTTTTTCTTGCCCCACAGTGGCTCAGTTAAAATGCGGGTTTTAATACCTGTGGTGAGAAGAACACCGATTGTGTAGCTTTGCTCTTAGCAACAACCAAACAAACAACTTCTCTCTTTCTAAACCCCCTAGTGGCACAGCGGTGCCTGCGGACTTACAACGCTAAAATCCGGGTTTTGATGCCTGTGGTGAGAAGAACACCGATTGTGTAGCTTTGTTCTTAGCAACAACCAAACAAACAACTTCTCTCTTTCTAAACCCGCCAGTGGCACAGCGGTGCCTGCGGACTTACAACGCTAAAATCCGGGTTTTGATGCCTGTGGTGAGAAGAACACCGATTGTGTAGCTTTGTTCTTAGCAACAACCAAACAAACAACTTCTCTCTTTCTAAACCCCCCAGTGGCACAGCGGTGCCTGCGGACTTACAACGCTAAAATCCGGGTTTTGATGCCTGTGGTGAGAAGAACACCGATTGTGTAGCTTTATTCTTAGCAACAACCAAACAAACAACTTCTCTCTTTCTAGACCCCCAGTGGCACAGCGGTATGCCTGCGGACTTACAACGCTAGAATCCGGGTTTCGATACCCGTGGTGGGCAGAGCACAGATAGCCCATTGTGTAGCTTTGTGCTTAATTACAAACAAACAAACTCTCTTTCTACATCACGATGTTCTTTTATTTACAGAAATTTACTGTTACTGAAAACTCTTTCTGTTTATGAGATAATTTGGCTCAGAAATGGATTTATAAGTTATTAGATTGATTCAAAAATAGATTTATAAATTATTAGATTGATTCAGAAATAACTAAATTGATTAGGAAATAGATTTATAAATTATTAGATTGGTGCAGAAATAGATTTATACATTATTAGATTGGTGCAGAAATAGATTTATACATTATTAGATTGGTGCAGAAATAAATTTATAAATTATTAGATTGGTGCAAAAATAAAGTTATAAATTATTAGATTGGTGCAGAAATAATATACCGTTGTAACTCCATAAACATGCCGCTGTGCCACTGGGTGGCTCGCGGATTGTTTTTAACCTTATTTTCAGATGTAGCCCAAGAGTTGGCGGTGGGTGGTGATGGCTAGCTGCCTTCCCTCTAATCTTTCACTCTAAATTAAGAACGGCTAGCGCAGATAGCCCTCGTGTAGCTTTGCGCGAAATAAAAACCACAACAAACAAAACCATGTAGAGAACAGTTATAAATTAAGGATGTGTACGCCTGTACCTCAGGGATTTCTTACCTGGTTGCTCAGCTCGTGTGTTGTATAAGGTTCCATTCATAGTGAAAACACCAAATATAAAGAATTCACTACTGTTGCCCAATGACACAACGAATATCAATACATAGGCAACTTATAGGAAGACAAATATGAAACATTTTATAAAATGTACTTAAACGTTTAACCAATATAAACATGGTAAGGCTTAAATATTATCGTACGAATCTACACTTAATAAAATAAAATAAAAAACTATATTACTTGGCCATATAGTTTCAGGTATGTCGATCGATTCAAGTCTATTATTACACATACAGTTTTATTTAAATAATGAGCGATATTGATGTATTACTTATGACATGAACTTTTATTAACTTTTTAATATCAAAAAGTACAATTTTAATTCATTTCGAACATATTTTAAATAGTCAAAATCAGCATATTCAGAAACACTGATATATCACACGCAGTACACTTGAACATAAATATACGATAAAAAAAGCGGACAATGTCATTCTTGTTACTGATTTCTGCTTCATGTTTTTTTTCTTGTTTGTTTGTTGAAGAAGCAAAACTCATAATACATTAAATATGATGTAAATGAAACAATATAAAAAGCGAACAATGTTATTCTTGTTACTAATTTCTGCTTCATGTTGTTTTTTTCTGATTGTTGAAGAAGCAAAACTCATAATATATTAAATATGATGTAAATGAAACAATATAAAAAGCGAACAATGTTATTCTTGTTACTAATTTCTGCTTCATGTTTTTTTTTTCTTGTTTGTTTGTTGAAGAAGCAAAACTCATAATATATTAAATATGATGTAAATGAAACATACTTTATATGTTGTTGTTTTTCATTAAACGCACCACGGCGACTGGCAGTGTGGGAATAGATAATTTTAAGTTTTTACCCTAATAAACTCATTTTTTAAAATAATATTATACCATCATAAACCTTTATTTTCAGACTTTGTAGTAAAAACAAATATCTTGAAAGACGAGCTTGCTGAGCCTACTAAACCTAGTCAAAAGCCTTATGAAGAAGAGAGTTCAAAAATAAATAAACAATGATAACTTAAACTTAAAATCTAAATAGGGTAAAGTTGTTTTGATAACATTAAAGGATATTGCCTCTTAGATATATTTATATATATGTATATCATAAAAGACGAAAATTGTGATTTTAAATTACCTCATTATTGCAACCGATATGTTATTACAACTGAATAAAAAGTAACGTATTTACATTCATGAAAAATAATTTAGAAAAAAAAGGATTTTATCTAAATATTAGTGCATAAAATAAATATTGTTTGCTTATTTGTACTTGTATTATGCCGGGGCGATGTATAATTTTAAGAAAATTAGAAATGAACTTTAATTTCAATATGGTAATATACTTTTTGAACTTTGTACTCTTTATAATTGTTAGCACTATATCCTAGCCTGGAGTAACACAATAAGTTGTTTGCACCGTATACGCAGTAGTGATCAAACTTCGAATTTCATCGTTATAAGCCATGAATCTTACCTAGGAATCAACAGAACTATATAACCAAAAGAAATACATTTATTAAATAAATCTAAAAAATACTGACCAAATGAATATTCTTTGTATTTAGTGACTCATATAATATAATTTTTTAAGGCAGAAAACACTCACAAAATATTTTTTTGTTCCGAAACAGAATATAAATTTGAATAGTTTATCTATCTCTTTGAGCTATATAACGATGTAAATAATTTTAACTAAAATAGTTACAGTTGCTGGCTGAAGATCAGAGCGTTCAAGGTTTGAGCCGCGATATGCCGCTGGACACACCCTGCACTTCTAGCTTTGAGGACGTTATAACTGTAAACTTTCAAGCCGCTATTCGGTTTTTAGATAACGGTTGCTACTACCTGGTTGTCTTCTCCCTGCTCTGCAATTCTAAATTTATTGAAGGTTTGCATGAATCTAGAGGGCTCTGACGTAGCCCTTCAGCCTAAGTAGGAAAGATAATAATGTGCTTCAACGTTTCGCCCAAATAACATTCGTCATGCCTCAATGAAGGTCGTTTTTTTTCCGAAACATTAATAACGTGAGGTGCAGTTCAGGGTTGACAAAAAAACCAAATACTTGAAGTAAAAATTTTAAAGAGGAAAATAAGAGAAATGTTTTTAGGAATTTTTTTTTACTAAAATTTATAATTATTATCCGCAAAGTATAGAGCACATGTTCAATCCTGTAGTTCTCTAGATTAATTGTTGATTCTGTAACTTTAGAATCAGACTAATTGGATGAAGTACGGAGGAACTAGGAATGAACAAAAAAAAGTTATTTATATCTGGCGAAAGACATAAGAAGTTGGTTTCGACTATTCGCACAAAGCTACACATGAGTTATCTGCACTAGTTGTCCCTAGTTTTAACGTTTTAAACTGATAGACTAGACGGAAGGCGACTAGCCAATAGCACCCATCGCAAACTCATTTGCTACGCTTATCTGACCAATTAGTATGAAGTGCGATTTTCGATAACGGGACCCGAACCATGGACTTGTAGATTCACAATCCAGCACGCTAACCATTAGGGCGTGTTACTTATGAAATTAGTTAACGTAAACAAAACATGGTTATGAATAAAATAATGTTAAAACTTTAATAAACAGTTGAGTAAAATAAACAGGAATACATAGATCTGTTTCATGGACTCTATTTGAGTTGTTCTAAACTGGTGTAGAGTTTCTAAAGTAGATACAAATAATAAAACCAGCCTTTAGTTTGTTTTCACTTTACATCTATATACATATTAAGTCAGCGTTCAGATAGATAGCTATGGCCCTTTGTATTGTTTTATTTTGTTCGTTTTCCATATCAAGTGGTTTTTATTATACTCAACAAACACATTTTAATATAGAAATTACTGTAACGCTATAAGCCTTGAAGTAAGACAGGACAGCTTTGTATGTTTGCTAGTTACATTATAAAAAAAGCTAGCTTTCGTTGCCTTGTATTAATGATATATGAACGAGGCGTGATGTATTGAAGTAACATATTTCATTATTCTTGATGAAAGGAGGACCAGCCTTTGAAAGCTTGCTGGTCCGTTTCAGTCCTGTTTGTTTTGTTTGAAATACCGTAATTACTTTTTTATTGATCCATGATGTTGTCTTATTCAAATTATCGCAATTTTTTCGGAATATTAAACCCCAAAAAAGCTAAATTACCCTCAACCACATTCCAAAATAACATTACACTACACTGTATCTGTAACGTCACAATTGCTGTATTTGTGTGATCTTGAAGCTGAATGTAATTATTACCTTTATCCCACTGTCCAACAACATGTCATAATATACTAGTTCCAACACGTCTACTCTTGTTTGTAAATGTATGCGAATAGGGATCTCCATTATGTTAAAGTTAATCCAAATGATGCCATTACGTGATTAACTACGTGGATATTTAATGCCCAAACTTAAGGTTTTAGATCCCATGGAAATGAATCGTCAACAATGAAGATGGCTAAGTTGAGACATAAATACATTTTTAAAGGTAAACTTATGTTCCATATTTAGTACACATTTGACATCAATGTGCTAGTGAAAATCCTATCAATAGCTTCAAACTTTTCAGAAAGTTATATTACTGCTTAAAGCAGCTTGTTTACTCATGAAAGGATTCAATTCCCATGTATAGTTCAGATGTGCAATACATATTAGCATGTAGGATGTTGTGCGGTACATATTAGTATTTAGGATGTTGTGCGATACGTATTAACATGTAGGATGTTGTGCGGTACGTATTAACATGTAGGATGTTGTGCGGTACGTATTAACATGTAGGATGTTGTGCGATACGTATTAACATATAGGATGTTGTGCGATACGTATTAACATGTAGGATGTTGTGCGATACGTATTAGCATGTAGGATGTTGTGCGATACGTATTAGCATGTAGGATGTTGTGCGGTACGTATTAACATGTAGGATGTTGTGCGATACGTATTAACATGTAGGATGTTGTGCGATACGTATTAACATGTAGGATGTTGTGCGGTACTTATTAGCATGTAGGATGTTGTGCGGTACTTATTAGCATGTAGGATGTTGTGCGATACATATTAGCATGTAGGATGTTGTGCGATAAATATTAGCATGTAGGATGTTGCGCGATACGTATTAACATGTAGGATGTTGCGCGGTACGTATTAACATGTAGGACGTTGCGCGGTACGTATTAACATGTAGAATGTTGTGCGATACGTATTAACATGTAGGATGTTGTGCGATACATATTAACATGTAGACTGTTGTGCGATACGTATTAACATGTAGGATGTTGTGCGATACGTATTAACATGTAGGATGTTGTGCGATACATATTAACATGTAGGATGTTGTGCGATACATATTAACATGTAGGATGTTGTGCGATACATATTAACATGTAGGATGGGTTTCATAAGACTGAAAATAATCAAGAGAAATATCATATTCCTTTACAGTGTTAATAATACTGTACTTACTCAAGGGAAAAAAATATACATTTGAGTAAGAAAGCACATTATGCTAATAATATAATATGTAGGCAAACAAGAATTTATAAACACGAGAAGAGTTTTATTGGCATACTAAATGTTTCAACAGAACATGATTATCTTCTACATGCATTGTTAACAATATATATATATATATAGTAATGTTTACTTGCTATTGTATCCTGTAATTTGGAAACTCTATCTAATAATATTTTCTTTTAACTATATTCACTAGCCTGGAAACTGTCTAATAATATTTTCTTTTAACTATATTCACTAGCCTGGAAACTGTGTCTAATAATGTTTACTTGTTACTATACTCACTAGCCTGGAAACTGTGTCTAATAATGTTTACTTGTTACTATATTCATTAGCCTGGAAACTGTGTCTAATAATGTTTACTTGTTACTATATTCATTAGCCTGGAAACGGTATCTAATAATGTTTACTTGTTACTATATTCACTAACATGGAAACTGTATCTAATAATGTTTACGTGTTACTGTATTCATTAGTCTTGAAACTGTATCTACTAATATTTACCTTTTACTGTATCCAGTAACTGGAAACTGTATCTGATAATGTTACCTTTTACTGTATCCAGTAACTGGAAACTGTATCTGATAATGTTTACCTTTTACTGTATCCAGTAACTGGAAACTGTATCTGATAATGTTTACCTTTTACTGTATCCAGTAACTGGAAATTGCATGTATGATCAACAAAAATACTTTTGTTTGTTTCTTTCGAAATTTCGCGCAAAAACGACAGAAGGGCTACATGTCCTTTATTTTCGACATACAAACTATAGGGAAGGCAGCTAACTAGCAACAGCCAACTCTAGGGCTATTCCAACCTAAAAGTAGAATTTGACCATCACTCTTATAATGTGCCCATGTTCCTAAAGTAAAGTACTGAGCGCGTTTTTATGTCAACTGGACGTGAACCATGGACTCTCAAATTCACCGTCCGACACGCTAACTTTATCTCAAACCCAGACATAAAGATAATTGCTCGCATTCCTTTCTCGCAGATCACCACGACACATGTTGCAAGAAAAAACAATCTGTGACAGTAATACAGGTAGGCCTGGCATGGCATGATGGTTAAGAGGCTCGACACGAAGACAACTAGGCCTGGCATGGCTTGATGGTTAGGAAGCTCGACTCGCGACTTGCAGGTCGCGGGTTCGATTCCCCTTCACTGAACATGCTCGCCCTTTCAGCCGTGGGGGCGTATTCAGCGATCAATCCTGTATTCGTTGATAAAAGAGTAGCTCAGGAGTTGGTGGTGTTGACTAGCTGCCTTCTCTCTATTGTTTCATTGAAATATTAGGGACGGCTCCCTGGAGGGGTGACGGGCACCAGCAGGTAACATCTGCCCGAGAATCACCGATGATGCATCAGCGTCTAAGGTGCCTAACGGTCGTAAGCGGCCTTGGGACTCAGGTGTAGTTAGTTGTCTATAGTTTTGAGCTACATACTAACCAGGAAAGAACAAGCCAATTAGCAGAACTTCTGGCCACAAGGGGTTTGTGACCAACTTTATTGGATAACGAGATTGACTGTCTCTTAGAAAATAATGAAAATGCTATAGTTGTTTTTTTTTAAACAAGGTATTACAGTTGTAACGTTTGTTATGTAAAGAATAAATTATTTTACGGGCAATTCTCTGTGTGTTTGTGTAGTACAATTGGACCAAATTCAGTGTTGACAAACAAAATATCAAAGTAATCGTCAAACCGACTGGATTCGCGAGACTTTTATTGAAAAAGACGTTTACAGCAGTCCACGAAAAAGCAGATATATTGATATGAAAATACTGTGAATATTAAGGTTTGAGCACAAAAATTGGCATTACTCCAATTGAAATTTTGTACAAAGATTACCTAAATATACAGATATTTCGACATTCAAAATGGCCTTATATTATATGGATACTTAGAGAAGTAAAGACAAATCGCATGACGAAGAAATGGGCGCACAAAGTACCACAGAAAAATCGCATGACGAAGAAATGGGCGCACAAAGTACCACAAAAATGATTAAAAACATACGTTGAATACAGTAATCAACATCCATCTAACAAGCAGCGAGACTAATAAAACACTTGAACACTTATATTCATACGCAAACATTTGAAGAAAATGGAAATTTATGTCTCAGAAGTTAGTTTATATTACACAAACACATTTTTACGATATTACACTACAGTACCTTGCTAAACACCAACGACTAAAGCTATTTCAGATAAAATATAATATTTCAACAACAACAAAAAATTTTATTTCAAATAATTACAATATGGCTATACACTTCATTCGAATACACTGTCAAAAACAAATAGGCAGAAAATTATTCATTATGCCAACTTCGTTTTCTGTTTTCAGTCACTAATGATTTCACATATTCTTGCCTACTTTTTTTTTCTTCTGATATCATTTGACAAAAAAAAAATCTTAGCTTTTAGTAGATGAAAAAATCAAATTTTACTGTAAACGTTAATTATTAATTTTCGATTTGCTTTTAGGGAGAGAAAAATTAAACGAAAAAAAAATGTCTGTTTTCTGATTTCTAGTAATCTTATTGTCGTAGCAAAACAGATGCCATTCAGTTAGGTGAAGACTGAAACATCTAAAACCATATAGTCTTAGAAAACCAAACTAAACTGTTAAAAACGAAATCAAAACAAAAGTTTTTTTGAAAAAAAAATTTACATTATATTGTATGTCATAGATCCAAATTATACACAATATCACGTAACGTAATAGATACCACTCAAGTAGAAGAATACTGAAACAGCTAAAAATATGTTTTCGAATATCAAACTAAACTATGACAAAATAAATAAAACAAAAGTTTTTACAATACATTCGACGTTGTATTGTATGCCAACATTCGACGTGTGCCATAGATCGGATAAAGCTCATACCAAAAAAAAAAATAAGGTCGTATTAAGTAAAATAAATATTATGTGTGGTGTTAATTGAATTTCTCTTTTTTTCTCTGCACTAAATATTCCCTATAGATTGACGATCCAGCATATAGATGTGGTGCCTCTCTGACTCTGGTATGTTCTCTGAAACCTATAGTCATGACAATACTATTAGTTGTTATGTTGAATGTTGAAGCACATACAAGAAGGGATATAAAACCTACGATG
This sequence comes from Limulus polyphemus, assembly GCF_000517525.1. Taxonomy (NCBI): domain Eukaryota; kingdom Metazoa; phylum Arthropoda; class Merostomata; order Xiphosura; family Limulidae; genus Limulus; species Limulus polyphemus. The sequence continues at coordinate 329,268 of NW_013666599.1, read as the reverse complement.
TACGGAATTTCATTTTGATTCAGTTTATATGATATTCCATGTTTACGCAAACGTGGAATATTGAAGGACGTGCATCTGTACGATAATCTGCTTCTACATTTTACGAAATCACAAAACATTTTGATAAATCAATATACAAATATTTCACGATTCAAATGATTCAATAGTTTAAGTTTTTTGCGTTTGGTTCTTATTGTTGTTTTCTAAGACATCTTTATAAGATCCTAAAGAAACTAGAAACATTTGTTAAACGTCAATGAGGAACTTAATAAAGGTCACACGGTAACCAAAATACAGGAATTTTGCTAATAAAAGCGGCCACTTATGGAGTATACTATACAACTTTAACACACAAATGGGTTGAATGTAATTAGATCATGTTTGTGCAAAGTTTTTTACCTTTGTACTCTCTATGAACCACTCTGAATATAATAAAGTTTTTATAACCTACGAAATTTTAGTTCTGGCAATTAGATCATGTTTTTGCGAAGACCTTTGTAATCTCTATGAACCAATCGGAATATAATAAGGTTTTATAACCTACGAAATTTTATTTCTGGCAATTAGATCATGTTTTTGCGAAGACCTTTGTAATCTCTATGAACCAATCGGAATATAAGAAGGTTTTATAACCTACGAAATTTTATTTCTGGCAATTAGATCATGTTTTTGCGA
>NW_013666599.1:325188-327593 GCF_000517525.1 Limulus polyphemus | reverse complement strand
ATATAATAAGGTTTTATAACCTACGAAATTTTATTTCTGGCAATTAGATCTATGTTTTTGCGAAGACCTTTGTAATCTCTATAAACCAATCGGAATATAAGAAGGTTTTATAACCTACGAAATTTTATTTCAGGTATCTTACCGTGGGAAAAAAATAAAGATTTGATATCTAAATAAAAAGTAAAATGTTTAGACAATACGCTCTAATAATTAAAATTTTCTTTCCGTTTCCAAAGATTCTATGAACTGATCATATTTTGGCACTTTTGTTTTTGTAGCTCAACTGGTGCCCAATTTGAAATATTACTAATATACTGAAACAGATGGTACTGATAGTAATAGTTTGTTGGCATATAAATACAGTTAAAAGCACTCTGTTGGCACTTTAACTTCATATGAACTCAAATAAATTGTACTTCAGGGGGCCATTCTTTTCAAAAGCAAAATCCAGCAAACAGTTTTTAAAATGCCTCAACCGCACAAATCTAAAGTACAATCAATCCCTATTTTGCAAGGAAACGAAATGAAGAAACTCATATATGATTTTTTTTTTTTTAGAAAAACGTAAAATTATCGAAACTCTCAATAAGGGGAAATTTGAAAAACTTAATAGCATTTTATGAAACTTTTTGATATGATTAAAATATGATCACAAACGGAATTTACTGTTCAATACATTTAAATTAGTTCACTTCCCCCGGTGGAATAGCGTTAAGTCTACGGATTTACAACGCTAAAATCAGGAGTTCGATTCCCCTCGGTGGACACAGCAGATAGCCTGATGTGGCTTTGCTATAAGAATATAAACACATGCACATTATTGCCTACCCTCTTAAAATTACTGTCTTGCCTCTAAAAATATTTGTGCTGATTAAACAAAACAGCTAGTTTTAAGCTTCTTTTATAGCTATTATTTTATGTAATATTTGCCTTTACTGTAAGCTATATGACCCCGGTACTCAGTCAGTAAAATTTCAGTTTGTAAAGTATAACTTACCTGGAATTTATGTTTTCTTAATTTGAAGATATGTCACTGATTAGTAGACACATTTTCACTGTAGAGCAACAGATTTTTACCTGTTTCCTTCAATGGCAACAGCTCTAGCTTAAACATACTGTGCGACTGAAAGAACTTAATCCGAAAAGCACCAGCTGCCCCAACATGTCTGTCGTTGATCATAAGCTAGTAATTATCACGACATTTGACTGCCGACGTATGACTACCGCAGTAAATGACTGCCGGCAAATAATTATACTCAGAAAACAAAGCAGTTCCTAACACAATAAACGACATCATTATCAAAAAGTACAGTGAGCTAATAAACTATCGCACTAAACTTGATTGATAATAGAATTGAATAATAAAGTAACTGAATAGTTTGCTGGGGAAAAAATGCTACCATTATATACCAAATAGTTTGCTGGGGAAAAAATGCTACCATTATATACCAAATAGTTTGCTGGGGAAAAAATGCTACCATTATATACCAAATACGTACATTATTGTTTACGTTTACACGGATACAAATTTTATGAGGTAATTTTTGTGTTCAATGTTTTTTTAATATAATAATGGTTGCTTTTATAATATTGCGATAATATAATTTCTATACATGCAGAAAATCTTAAAATAAAGAATTAATTGCTGCGTCCCCTTGCCGGCAGTAAAATGCACCGGCGGTCATATATCGGCAGTAAAATGTAGAACCTGTAATACCAATCTATCTCCAATAGTTCATTATGGCAGAGAAGAAGACGAAACAGTAAATTGGAATAATATTAAAATAATCAGCCACACTTGAAGCCATCTACATCTACCTAACTGATAATACATTCATCTATCACAGAAGTCAGTAACGCCTCGATTTAGTTGATTCAAATTCCATGGGAGAGTCGAGAGGACTTCCATCCAGAAGACCCAAGAACTCTGGCTATTGCCAACATAGAAATTGTCCTTTTCAGGATATTGCAGCAGATTACTAGCCGAAATGTAGAATAAAAAAACTAATTAGTAATTATTATCTAGTTTTAAAAATACAATTATTAATTAATAATTAGACATATTATCATATAAGTTACTCACAAGGACAACAATTGTTTTTTTATTTTGTTTTTTTAGTAGATGAAGAAAATTATCTTCAAGTAAAATTGGCTTTCAGGCGATTTGCAAAGTCTAAATTATATATCATTTCCTAAAATCTGAGACTCCTATTTTTTTAGCCATTACTTTTAGCGAGATAAAATAGATGATAATAACGAGAATATCGTTCAAAAACTATCAGAACATAAAACATCTTAATGAAAGAAAAGTAAGCACACAAAGGATCCCCCAAAAAAAGACGAAATTAAAGAACGGAAATCGACCCCAAAACTCGAGCGCTCTCAAAAAGTGGACTCTTCTTCCT
>NW_013666599.1:316924-324267 GCF_000517525.1 Limulus polyphemus | reverse complement strand
ACCTTTGAACTTGAAGATAAGAAATTTCGATACCAACGTAAACTAGACACTTTCTTCTATTACAAAGCAAAAACAAGTCACTTACCTGTTCTCTAATTTTCTCAGACATGAACATAATAGAACAGTACTCACTATGTGTCACTCTACCTCGAGTACGGGGCAAGTTGACACACTCTTTGTGGTAAGTTGACACGGATGAAATTTAATCAAACACACTTTATTTTTATCAATTTTTATTGCACTTTTTAGTAAATGAAATAAAAAAACATATTAAATGTTTCTTGAAATTAAAATTAAAAATTTTGAGAAAAAAAAATATATCACAAGAAAATAATGGAAAGGAAGCAACTTACTGAGAAACTTGCAAACGTTTTAGTTAATTTTTTCAACATTTAAGCCTTAATTAAAATTATTCAAAACGTATTTAAATTTTTTGTGTTATATCTATCTTTATTTTAAGAGTATAAAAAATGCATGCAAATTCCTCATTGTCGGGCTGGTAGACACGCGTGTCAACTTGCTCTAAGTGAAATGTATCAACATGCCCAAAACAGCCATTTTGCTAGAAATGACTTGTATGTGCCGTCCCAGTCATAGTTATAAAACACGAGTATGTATCATTAAATAGCCAAAAGAATGTACTTTCACATATTATGTAACTTTTTTCTTTAAATTCTCCTAACGAAGTATTTAATATAACTTAGTAAAATCGTTGCAGTCGAAAATATTTACTTACGTATGTGAAAAATATCATTTTTATTCCTGCACACAACAGAGGCTTCTGATCACAATGAAACTATAACAGTAAGTGACGCGTGTTCGGATGTGTTAGTGGTCATGCTATCACAGCTACCACCAGCTTCAGCATACGAAAGTTATCGGCATCGTGTCAACCTGCCCCCCGTGGTCAACCACCCACGGACTCCCCTACTCTATTCACCTCATTATTATTATTCTAATTATTCCGCTTGATATTTTTGCATTAAGAAATGATATAGTTTTAAACCAGAATCAGGGTTTGTGTGAACCCAAGAAACTGAAAGAACAATTACGGTTTGGTTTTGAAGGTGAAAGGCCCAATAGTGAATTTCAAACAGAAGTCTGGTTCTGATACTAGTATCCATAACGTGTTCTATAATGACATGGTGAAGCTGCTAGAGTAAAATGAAGGTATTCGTATAGTAATGTATAGAGAAAACCCAGATAACGTAATTATAGATTTTCATCCATAACTGTGGGAACTTTCACTGCGCATCTGTGTAATTAATCTAAGTTCTGAACCAAGAAGTAAATTGTTCAATATCGTCTAAAATCGAAGTTTGGTTTAAAAGCAACGGCATTGAACATAATCTTCACGCTCCTTGTATCAAATGTTTTTCACAACAAATACCACAAATATCTAGTAATTTAAACACCTTATAAAGCATGCAAATGTCTGGCGACATACGTCACAGAGTTTACAACAAATAAAATGATTTGAAGTAACATAAACACGTTGACTCATTGTGTATCTTAACTCTCCGTTTTTTCTTTGTGTCTTTTGCCATAATTTTCTACACGTTGATGCAAGTCTTTTTGAAATGCCTCGTTTCGAAGAGCTCCTCCAGGGGAATAGTCCAGGCTCTCTCGTTCGCTTGCTGGAAAATACTTACCTTGCTTGTTCTTGTAGGTAACATGGGGAATTCGAAAGTATCGGTAGAATAGGGGGCGCTGTGTCGGTCCAGGTTGAAATGCAAATCTCCCCTTGTAGTTACAGCATTTCCTCTGCTTCACTTGGTGGTGTTCACGAAAACACTCCAAAGATATGACACTCTATAAAACAAGCAAGGTTTAGAGTTGAAGTCTCTTACGTATCTATTTTAAAGCAAATTTGTTTAAAGTATAATCGGATTGAATATTATTTTAGCTATATAAATACGTATCCAGTAGTGGTGTGGTCTGTTTTGGTGTAATCTAGTAGTAATTAGGTGGTTAAATTCCAAGAACTTAAAGTAAAGAAGAACGTATAGCAATATGTTAAACACACTATAGCTGCCATATCCATTACCTTTCGCCCAAGCTCATCAAGCGAACTGAAATACGACAGACACAGTAGTGGTTAAGGCACCATCTATATTATCAAACCGCATGAACAACAACTGTTTTATCAAGGTTATGAGTCATTCTTAAATCATAATTAGGGTAAGGATCAATAATCCATAATATTATTATTTTATTTTAACACAAATTATCTATTATTATTTATTTTTACCTTAATTAACTTTACTCGTCATTCAGAGCGAACGAGCAAGCTAGTCATATTGTTCCTGAAACAGCGCAAACAGCCACGGTGACAAATTTTAAGAGTTTGTAAGTGAAACCAAAGAATATGTAATCATCAGGTCAACTAAGCAGTAGCCTTCTGCCATCTAGTGGTAACTATCGTTAATAAAGATACCAAACATGTGATAAGATATGTATTTTAAGGAACATTGTGTGAATATTCAAAACGGCATATTAGTGGCATATACCGAATTTGTATTTATATAAATTGAGAGAAATAAGGTCCGATTAACTCACAATATAACCACCAACAGCACCGCCTAGAAGAAATCCTGCTGTGACATCTCCCCAGTGGTTTTCATGGAGAGAAACACGTGACACACCACACAATAACGAAAGTCCTGCTATCGATAACACCAGGGTTGGGCGGAGAAGGCGGGACGTACGCAGAGCAACAATAGTGTGTAGATACACCTAAAATAATTCAAGAATAATATACCAAATATTCTTAATTTTCTATTGTTTTCTTTTTTTTCTATTATACTGATTTAGTCCAACATTTACCAATCAGTTTTTAAACCCTTTTTTTTAAACTCATCATGTACTGAACTGCTTGTAGATCCATGACTTTGTTTGTTACGACAATGTACTATAGACATTTCAGTTAATCTTAATAACTTCTGCTGAGCCCCCCCCCCCCCATGTCCTTTAGATACCCATTTTTTTTATTGGTTCTTCAATTTAGTGTTTTAACAAGTAAAAGCATAGTTATTTAGTATGATGAAATGTTTAGATCCAACCGGCAGAACCGGATTAACGCATAGAACATACACAGACCCCGTCGGCCACACAAGTAAAAATATATACATATATATGGTTTGTAAAACTAGCAGAATAGAGGCAAGACTGAGTTATTATTATTTCCAAATATTAACTGGGCCTAGGGCACCACAAAGCCTTAATCCGGCCCTGTATAGAAAAAAAAGACGATAGTTTTAGGCTTGTGAAAATCTTGCATCTTATTTTTTATAATGGCACAAAAATAGCGATTAATTTAAAGCTGTAACAAAATAATTCAATTAATAAAGTGTAAAATGAAAATTAATAGCACAATATTTAGTAAGGGGAGAAAGGGTCAGAAAATGTTATCAACGATAATGATATTATCAAAAGGATAAAAAAGAGCAGAAAGCATGGGATGATGCACGTTAAAATTATATAGCAACTATCTTGGAAAAAAAAAAGATCACCTTTTGTTTACATATAGTTGCGACATCTAGTTTCATGCCTGTCTACTAAATATTTATACATCGTGAGGCATCATTTTTATATAGTTGCGACATCTGGTTTCATGTTTGTCTACTAAATATTTATACATAAGGCTTCATTTTAGCCAATATTTTTTTCTAAAAACGTTCTATATTGATTTTCAACTATTTCTTTTTTAAATATTTCAATCAGTATCTAGAACCACAATAAAAGTGGAATTAAATCGATCATTTCTGTCGTGGATCACAAAATTATTCAGTTCGCAAATATGTATTCGATTAAAAAATATATAAATTATAGTTGAGTCTGCTTGGTCAGTCTTTCACTACAGTTATTCTTCTACTACATAAGCATCTGAAAGATTGACTAAATATTGATGAAAAGATCAAAGTTAGGAATATACTTTGGATATTTTTTAACCATTTCGTTACAAAAATTAGCATCTCTTGTTCATGAAAAAAAGACATTTTAGTATTGGTAGTATATCTTATGGAGAAAAAGCTTGACTGATAATGCATCAATGTGATGTAAATCTAACTTAAGTCAATTAAGGTCGTAGTCTCCTAACCACACTAAAAATGTGCAGAAAGAAATGTAGCGCTCCTATGATTACAGATAAAAAAAAAACTTTCTTAATTAAACTGATCGTCAAAGGACGCTAGAAAATGATTATAAAAAAATGAGCAATAATTTATGTCGGTAGGTCATAGTTTTGATATAAAAAAGGCTCTATTTCTATCATTTTAATCACGTGGCATTTAATATTTTTCCCTTACAATTACCGTCATGCTAAGATAGCACATCTAAAAACACAAACAAATCGCAATGTTGCCCACTGTAGTTAGAAATGAATTTTTACCGTTTTACCCTTAGGAGTTCTTATTGTTTTTACTTCTGAAGAAACTTTCAAACAAAAGTAATTTTACTAACCATTATAAAAACTGCTGAGTAGGAAGATATCGAAGCATAGAAAGACGGAAATGACATCCTGAAAAAAAAAAGAAAATTCTATAGAAAATAATGTCGCTGGAAAAAAAAGAGTTCGTGGTAATACTTCCGAGGAAAGAGGTATAAAACTAAATACAACTATTTTACATTTTCGACATCTATGAGGTAATTTTGAAACTCTAAATAGCAGTAAACAGATTACAGAATTTATTATAAAATTACGTTAATCTCGATTATTTTGTCCTTATCATTTCTATTTAACTCAAATATTTCATTAAAAGGTTCGTATTAGTGGTTTGTTTGTTATTAATTTCGCGCAAAGCTACAAAGGGGCTATCTGCGCTAGCCGTCCCTAATTTAGTAGTAAAAGGATAGAAGGAAGGCAGCTAGTCACCATCACCCACCGCCAACTCTTGGGCTACTCTTTCACCAACGAATAGTGGAAATGAGCGTCACATTATAACGCCCCCACGGGCTGAAATTGGTGGCACAGGGATTCGAACCTACGACTCGCACATTGCGATTCGAGCGCCCTAACCACTTGGCCAGTCTTTAACAGACTTTAACACAATATGATTATATCGTGACTTATAAATAGAAGACTATAAGAATGCAACTTTACTTTTTTATTTAATAATATGATAATTTTTAATTGTGAAATATAACTTTTATCAGTGAGTCCTGACAAAAAAAATTAACGAACTTAAGCTGTGTAGACATTCTCAAGAACAAAACAAATCGCTTTAGCAACCAAGAATATGCTGACTGAATATTACAGACGATTGTATAGTTAAATATGATAAACAAAAATCGTCTAAAACTTTAAAACAGCTTTACATGTAACTTACCAAGACAAAAGAGAAATAATAAATTCAACAAAATAAATTTATTTATTTTTTGCACCCTGCTGAAGAGCGAAATTAAAGAAAAACCTTCATAATTGTCGCATTTATAGCAAGGAAACACATCACACCAATGACAAAGAATTGAAGAAAAACAATAATAGTTTTCGAAAAATAAAAAATACCTGAATGGAAATAAAGTATTCTGGAAAATTTTATTATGCATTTGTAAAATTATGACGATAATTTCAATATCGTAGCGCCATCTAAAGTGGAGAAAACTCAATGCGAATTAATTTTTTGTTTTTGTTTGTTTGTTTGTTTTGTTTCATTTACTTGTTGAATCTCGTGCAAAGCTACTAGAGGGCTTTGTAAGTTTTCTTAACTTTGAAGTGACAGACTAAAGTGACAGCATCTAGTCACAATCCACTACCGCCAACTTTACGGTTACTTTTACAGTGCCATTTCAAACAAGTTGAAATAGCCTTAAATTAATTTAAAAAAATATTTTTCAGCTAGCTTTTACTCTTTTATAGTAAATAATATAAAATGTATGTAAAATCTCAAATATAATAAATTCAAAGTTATATTTAATTGAACCATGATGATATGGAAACCAGTGTCTGGTCAAGTTGATCCAAACCATAATAGGTTAATGCAATTCTATATAATAAATGTTCGTAAAACATCTCTAAAATCTGTGAGTTTTTGCCACGAATTTCCCCTCCTTCTGCTGAGAGAATATCTTTTTTTTTGTTGTTTCTTAAACATCAGGCGTTATTTTCAACGAATTTGTATATTTATGAAACACGCATGAAAAATCCGAATAAAAATACACAGGTTTCAACCATAGGACATTTTCCAAATTATCTTTGGCGATCAAAATGCTCTAAGTTTTTCTCACTTATTCTATGTGACTTCATAAAATAATATAAATATTTTGGTAAAAAACAAACAAAAAAACATAATTTGATATATGAAATTCCAAAATCAGAATCCGGTAGACAACTCTGAACAAACTCAAACATTTTAATAAACGATCTGCCAAATTGGTGTTATATATTTTAATATTTTATTATATTAATGAAATCTACTCAATATCTTCTTTTTACTAATAAGGCCATTGTCCAAATGATACAATTATATAAAATATTTATGGCTTGACTTTTTTAATATTTTTTTTTCTTTCTAAGCATTTTGGTTTCTAAATGTACTAACATAATTGAATGAACTCAGAAATAAAAAAAACTTGGTAAATTTAAGGACTTTTGGGTTCAATAATTTGATTTTAAAGTAAGTAAATAGAAAAGTACAGATTGTTGTACGTACGATTATAATTAGAAAATCTTTCTTCGTAAAAGTACAGATTGTTGTACGTACGATTATAATTAGAAACTCTTTCTTCATAATCGCGAAGAAATTATAAAATTATTCTAAGTAATATTTTACCTTGCCAATCTGAGTTCCTGTTGTGGGGCGCGACAAATGTCCACAGAAATGAACTGACCAGGCGGACACGAGGAAGGATTACACACCTCTAAAAAGTGAGGTCTCAATTGACCAGTGGTTAGTTTTAATGCATCTGTCAGGATACTTGTACATAAATATCCAAAGAAGAACGTTCCTAGTATAAAAATATTTTTTAAAATGTGATGTTGAAAACATTACAACGTCCATCATATTCAGTTCAATAAGAATACAAGTGTTCTAAAACAATTTAATTAACCTTAATAATTCCTTGCGTACTTATTGAAGTAATAGGTCGTCAAGAAATTAATTTTGTTTTTTGTTTTTTTAGATGAAAAAATCCGAACAACTTATATATCAAAACAAAATATTTATTAAATGAAATAGTTTCCATTCTTATCGATGATACTTTTCCATCTAACAATCAGGTTGTTAATGCCCTGATTAAAGAAATCGCTTGACTTTGAAGCAAAAAACACGTCGATGTCCTCTTTAACACCTATCACATTTGCATACGTTTTCCCATTAAGATGGTGTGGCAGCATACGAAAAAAA